>NC_086447.1:928563321-928675821 GCF_028390025.1 Pseudophryne corroboree
GCTACTACTGTGGGCATTATGTGTATGAGGGTTACTACTACTGTGGGCATTATGTGTATAATGGTTACTACTACTGTGGGCATTATGTGTATAAGTGGAGCTACTACTGTGGACATGTGTATAAGGGGTAGTACTACTGTGGGCATTATGTGTATAAGTGGAGCTACTACTGTGGGCATTATGTGTATAAGGGGTAGTACTACTGTGGGTATTATGTGTATAAGTGGAACTACTACTGTGGGCATTATGTGTATAAGGGGTAGTACTACTGTGGGCATTATGTGTATAAGTGGAACTACTACTGTGGGCATTATGTGTATAAGGGGTAGTACTACTGTGGGTGTTATGTGTATAAGTGGAGCTACTACTGTGGGCATTATGTGTATAAGGGGTAGTACTACTGTGAGTATTATGTGTATAAGTGGAGCTACTACTGTGGGCATTATGTGTATAAGTGGAACTACTACTGCGGGCATTATGTGTTTAAGGAGTACTACTATTGTCGGCATTATGTGAATAAGTGGAGCTACTATTGTGGGCATTATGTGCATAAGTGGAGCAACTATTGTGGGCATTATGTGTATAAGCGGTACTATTACTGAGGGCATTATGTGTATAAGCGGTACTATTACTGAGGGCATTATGTGTATAAAGGGTACTTCTACTGTGAGCATTATGTGTATAAGTGGAGCTACTGCTGAGGGCATTATGTGTGTAACCTGTACTACTACTATGGGCATTATGTGTAAGGGGCACTACTATTTAGAATATGGAAGGGATAGTATGGGAGGATTTATCCCATCAAAGGGTCCCAAAATCTATATTTCGCTTACCAAAAAAAATTAAGCTTGGGCCAGCCCTGCTCACATACACCCCTGCCCACCAGCTTTTCCTTCACATGTATCGCTGCTCACCATCTTTTCCCTCACATGCCACCCCCTATTCACCTGTGTACCTCACCTTGCTCTACTACTTACCTGAATCCCGCATCACAGCTCTGGACCCCTCTACGGCAATGGCCACTGGGCATTCCTGGCACATGCGCAGGAATCCTGACACAGGAGTAAACAGCTTCCTTTCATAGCCCCTGTGCCTGTGTGTCTTCAATGATACATTACAGCGATACCGCTAATAACGAGCCCAGATCGCACTGCAAATGTGATAAATGGGCCCCTTAGTGATTTACTCCTGTCTCCTGCTGCACTGGAATTCCCATGACATCCATGTGCAAGTCTGAGACAGAGCAGCAGGAAAGACCGCCATCATAATCATCTGGTCTTCATCACTGCAGTGCCGTGGTGTAGTTGTGGGGCCAACTGTCACTTTGACTCTTCATCCGCTGGTTCGGCCCCGTGGTCTTGTACCGCCGCCCAATGTACCGGAGGGGAAGGGATGGGGGGGGGGGGTAGGAAGCCTGTCTGCCTTGCTGGATAACCAGCACTGGTTTAACAATTGTGTAGAAAGCTGCAACTTAACTAGCAGCCCAATAACATATTAAGATAACGGGGGGGGGGGAAGGGGAACTTCTCAGTAAGAGCTTTTAGCAAAGTTAGTAGTACAGATGGGTCCATGTTTATCTTGACCTTTAATAGGATTAACTGAGACTGGGCAGTCGGACTTAATCCCCTGCTGTATTGTTCTCTGTATTGTATTGCAGCTGAGAACAATAGATGAAGGGTTTTATGTTAATAAACCATGTTGTGCCTGAGTGCAGCAAACTAGCCAAGATAACTGTGGACCCATCTGTATGCCATCGTTGTAAGCCAACCTGCATTTTATCAAAATTCGTAATGCTGACATGGTCATAATGCCCACATGGTTGGCATGTCGACATTGCCCTTGTCAAAATTCATCATGTCAACACTAATGAAATGTCAACATGATTAGAATGTGGACAAAATGTCTCTGGTGGTCCAGTGGTGACTTACCTGGTCCGTCGGCTCCAGCGGTGTCTTTCAAGTCCGGCAGTGACATCCTGATGACTTCAAGCAGATCCTGAGGTGGCAAATATGGCTGCTCCCTCAGTGTCTAACCCTAAACCCGCCCAGTGTCTAGCCCTAACTCCCCCAGTGTCTAGCCCTAACCCGCCCAGTGTCTAGCCCTAACCCGCCCAGTGTCTAGCCCTAACCCCCCATTGTCTAAGCCTAACCCCCCCATGTCTAACCCTACCCACCCAGTGTCTAACCCTAAGCCCCATAGTGTCTAACCCTAACCCTCCTCCTGTGTCCAGTGCCTAATCCTAACACCCTTCCAGTGTCTAACCCTTACCCCTCTGTGCCCAGTGCCTAATCCTAACACCCCTCCAGTGTCTAACCCTTACCTCCTCTGTGCCCAGTGCCTAATCCTAACACCCCTCCAGTGTCTAACCCTTACCCCCTCTGTGCCCAGTGCCTAATCCTAACACCCCTCCAGTGTCTAACCCTTACCCCCTCTGTGCCCAGTGCTTAATCCTAACACCCCTCCAGTGTCTAACCCTTACCTCCTCTGTGCCCAGTGCCTAATCCTAACACCCCTCCAGTGTCTAACCCTTACCCCCTCTGTGCCCAGTGCCTAATCCTAACACCCCTCCAGTGTCTAACCCTTACCCCCTCTGTGCCCAGTGCCTAATCCTAACACCCCTCCAGTGTCTAACCCTTACCCCCTCTGTGCCCAGTGCCTAATCCTAACACCCCTCCAGTGTCTAACCCTTACCTCCCCTGTGCCCAGTGCCTAATCCTAACACCCATCCAGTGTCTAACCCTTACCCCCTCTGTGCCCAGTGCCTAATCCTAACACCCCTCCAGTGTCTAACCCTTACCCCTCTGTGCCCAGTGCCTAATCCTAACACCCCTCCAGTGTCTAACCCTTACCCCCTCTGTGCCCAGTGCCTAATCCTAACACCCCTCCAGTGTCTAACCCTTACCCCCTCTGTGCCCAGTGCCTAATCCTAACACCCCTCCAGTGTCTAACCCCTACCCCCTCTGTGCCCAGTGCCTATTCCTAACACCCCTCCAGTGTCTAACCCTTACCCCCTCTGTGCCCAGTGCCTAATCCTAACACCCCTCCAGTGTCTAACTCTTACCCCCTCTGTGCCCAGTGCCTAATCCTAACCTCCCCTCCCACAGCCTCTCTAACCCTCCTTCTAGTGCTTATCCCTAACCTACCCTCCCGCAGCCTAATCCTAACCTTCCCCCTAGTTCCCAACCCTAACCTCCCCTCCCACAGCCTAAACCTCCCCCTAGTGCCTAACCCTAACCCTTCCCCTAGTGCCTAACCCTCCTCCTAGTGCATAACCCTAACCCTCCCCCTAGTGCCTAACCCTAACCCTCCCCCTAGTGCCTAACCCTAACCTCCCCCTAGTGCCTAACCCTAACCCTCCCCCTAGTGCCTAACCCTCCCCCTAGTGCATAACCCTAACCCTCCCCCTAGTGCATAACCCTAACCCTCCCCCTAGTGCCTAACCCTCCTCCTAGTGCCTAACCCTAACCCTCCCCCTAGTGCCTAACCCTCCTCCTAGTGCATAACCCTAACCCTCCCCCTAGTGCATAACCCTCCCCCTAGTGCATAACCCTAACCCTCCCCCTAGTGCATAACCCTAACCCTCCCCCTAGTGCATAACCCTAACCCTCTCCCTAGTGCCTAACCCTCCCCTAGTGCCTAACCCTCCCCCTAGTGCATAACCCTAACCTCCCCTACCGCAGGCTTACCCATTTTTCCGGGACTGTCTGGCGGTCCCACCCACGGGTCGCAGTGTCCGGCAGTGGGATGGGGGGGGAGCACGTCGTTTGTTCACTGGTAGAGAAGGACAGGGTGCATGCCAGCAGTTCAGAACAATGTGCATGCCCCCCCCCCCCCCCCAGCGGCTAAAACGGGGAAGTGGCCCGTGATCGCGGCACCCTCCGCGAGGCTATGACCCCTACCCATGAGGCCACGCCCCCTCATTTTTGATGCGTGCCTGAGGCACGCGTCCGTGTCCCTCCTCCCAGCTTTCTAAAGTTGGGAGGTATGTAATCCTAACCTCCCCTCCCGCAGCCTACTCCTAACCCTCCCCCTAGTGCCTAACCCTAACCTAAAACTAATCCTCGGCTTCCGCAGCCTAACCTTAGCCTTCCGGTCCCCAGAGAATGATGGCCAAACACCCAACAATCACCGTGGTCCTGCAAAGTTTTTAGTATTTGGCTATTTCTTTTGCTGTTAACCTTCAATAAGTTTTTAATGTGAAATTGTAATCTGTATCTCATTGCTAGCTGGCGTCCAATGTCACATTCCTCTGCAAGATGTGGGATAGGCTGACACAACCAGAAAACTAAGTCAGGGGAAAATCTATGATTGAATTTAATAGAAAGCAGTATATTGAGTATTGTATTGCGTACAGAGGCGTAACTCTGGGAGGCAATGGAGTTGGCTGCCGCCGGGCTCCTGCCCTGTAGGGGGCACCACTCCTCAGGGATGTTGGGGACAGGAGTCCCAGCAGGCATTTGTAGCCATGGAGAGATAGAACCACTGACATACCTTAGTGGTGCAAGCTGTCTCACTCTTCTGTGCACCTCTGCCCCCTTCCCCCTGCAAGTACTACAGTCACCTGCTGCTGGCCTTTGGCTTCCGCTATGCAGGGAGGATGGAGGTCTCTGCTGGTGGTTTCTGGCTCCTAAGTCTCCTCTGTGTGTTCTGCTGCTGCCTGTCCCTCCTCAGACCCTGCCCATCGAAGACACCCTGACGACTCCCATCCCAGACACCCAGACCCCAAAGTACAGGATGGGTGTTACTGTGTGCGTGTGTGGAGAGGGGGGGAAGGCTGTTTCAGACATAGGCTGCATGTTACTGTGTGTGTGTGTGTTTGTGTGTGTCAATCTCTATCTTTCTAAGGGGGGCACCAATATTTATCTTGCCTCCGGGCACCTGCGACGAACGTACGCCACTGATTGCGTACTCAGTATTTTACTTACTTACCTTTTGTTTTATATTGCCTGGCTATTCATCGTTCTATAGCGGAACACTTGATTGTGTAAGGTAGCTGACTGCTTCAAACCTTTGGATAATTATAGGAAAGTAGTGATGTTACAGCGGGGAACACATAATAAATGAGGAGATTTGAGTCCCCTCTTACACATTCTCTGCTGAGTAACAATCTCTCCAAAATGCGGCATCAGAATAAGAGTTTTAGGTGCATTTTAAGTTGTAGAGAATGCTGCCTGGCAGCTGTGATTGTGTGTAATTCACAACCAGAGCAGCTGGACAACATTCTCTACCTGCCTTCCAAGAAGCTCCGGAGGCACCAGCCTTAAAGGCCCCTAGAATCGTGGGGCCCTGGGCAGCTGCCCAGTGTGCCTATATGTTAAGATGACCCTGCTCTGCTATTTTGGTGTCACCTCCTCGGATGGTGTCACCGAGCAACGTCCACACTGTTTTCCTGTGCTGGCACTCGGGAGAGAGGCTGGGGGCTGCCCAGCATGAAATCAATCATCAAACAAGTGGGCGTGGCTTTGTGCCAAGAGGCCATGCCCCCTATCGCAAGCGCGTGTGCCTTCAATGTGCGCTCACAATATGATACTGCCGCACATGGTCACACCAAAGGTATTGATGCCTCTGCCTCAGTTCCTCAAGTCCAATACCTCTGTGTCACTCTTGAGTCTGTGCTTTCCTTCTCCATCTCCTGCTTATTTCACAGTATTTTCAGAATCAGGCCCTTCCTCAGCCTGGAAGCAACTAGAACTATCATACATAATTTCCCATACTGACTACTGCAATCTGCTCCGACCTACAGCCTCATCACCTCACCGCTTCTCCCTACACCTCCAGCCTCATCACCTCACCGCTTCTCCCTACACCTCCAGCCTCATCACCTCATCGCTTCTCCCTACACCTCCAGCCTCATCACCTCATTACTCCTCTCTACACCTCCAGCCTCATCACCTCACAGCTTCTCCCTACACCTCCAGCCTCATCACCTCACAGCTTCTCCCTACACCTCCAGCCTCATCACCTCACCGCTTCTCCCTACACCTCCAGCCTCATCACCTCATCGCTCCTCTCTACACCTCCAGCCTCATCACCTCATCGCTCCTCTCTACACCTCCAGCCTCATCACCTCATCGCTCCTCTCTACACCTTCAGCCTCATCACCTCATCGCTCCTCTCTACACCTCCAGCCTCATCACCTCACTGCTCCTCTCTACACCTCCAGCCTCATCACCTCACAGCTTCTCCCTACACCTCCAGCCTCATCACCTCATCGCTCCTCTCTACACCTCCAGCCTCATCACTTCACTGCTTCTCCCTACACCTCCAGCCTCATCACCTCACCGCTTCTCCCTACACCTCCAGCCTCATCACCTCACCGCTTCTCCCTACACCTCCAGCCTCATCACCTCATCGCTTCTCCCTACACCTCCAGCCTCATCACCTCCCCGCTTCTCTCTACACCTCCAGCCTCATCACCTCACAGCTTCTCCCTACACCTCCAGCCTCATCACCTCACCGCTTCTCCCTACACCTCCAGCCTCATCACCTCACCGCTTCTCCCTTCACCTCCAGCCTCATCACCTCATCGCTCCTCTCTACACCTCCAGCCTCATCACCTCACAGCTTCTCCCTACACCTCCAGCCTCATCACCTCATCGCTCCTCTCTACACCTCCAGCCTCATCACTTCACTGCTTCTCCCTACACCTCCAGCCTCATCACCTCACCGCTTCTCCCTACACCTCCAGCCTCATCACCTCATCGCTCCTCTCTACACCTCCAGCCTCATCACCTCCCCGCTCCTCTCTACACCTCCAGCCTCATCACCTCCCCGCTTCTCCCTACACCTCCAGCCTCATCACCTCACCGCTTCTCCCTACACCTCCAGCCTCATCACCTCATTGCTCCTCTCTACACCTCCAGCCTCATCACCTCACCGCTCCTCCCTACACCTCTAGCCTCATCACCTCCCCGCTCCTCCCTACACCTCCAGCCTCAGCACCTCCCCGCTCCTCCCTACACCTCCAGCCTCAGCACCTCACCGCTTCTCCCTACACCTCCAGCCTCATCACCTCACCGCTTCTCCCTACACCTCCAGCCTCATCACCTCATCGCTCCTCTCTACACCTCCAGCCTCATCACCTCCCCGCTCCTCTCTACACCTACAGCCTCATCACCTCCCCGCTCCTCTCTACACCTCCAGCCTCATCACCTCCCCGCTCCTCTCTACACCTACAGCCTCATCACCTCACCGCTTCTCGCTACACATCCAGCCTCATCACCTCATCGCTCCTCTCTACACCTCCAGCCTTATCACCTCACTGCTCCTCTCTACACCTCCAGCCTCATCACCTCCCCGCTCCTCTCTACACCTCCAGCCTCATCACCTCCCCGCTCCTCTCTACACCTCCAGCCTCATCACCTCACCGCTTATCCCTACACCTCCAGCCTCATCACCTCATCGCTCCTCTCTACACCTCCAGCCTCATCACCTCACCACTCCTCCCTATACCTCCAGCCTCATCACCTCCCCGCTCCTCCCTACACCTCCAGCCTCAGCACCTCACCGCTTCTCCCTACACCTCCAGCCTCATCACCTCACCGCTTCTCCCTACACCTCCAGCCTCATCACCTCACCGCTTCTCCCTACACCTCCAGCCTCATCACCTCATCGCTCCTCTCTACACCTCCAGCCTCATCACCTCCCCGCTTCTCTCTACACCTACAGCCTCATCACCTCATCGCTCCTCTCTACACCTATAGCCTCATCACCTCACCGCTTCTCCCTACACCTCCAGCCTCATCACCTCATCGCTCCTCTCTACACCTCCAGCCTCATCACTTCATCGCTCCTCTCTACACCTCCAGCCTCATCAACTCCCCGCTCCTCTCTACACCTGCAGCCTCATCACCTCCCCGCTCCTCTCTACACCTCCAGCCTCATCACCTCCCCGCTCTTCTCTACACCTACGGCCTCATCACCTCATCGCTCCTCTCTACACCTCCAGCCTCATCACTTCATCGCTCCTCTCTACACCTCCAGCCTCATCAACTCCCCGCTCCTCTCTACACCTGCAGCCTCATCACCTCCGCGCTCCTCTCTACACCTCCAGCCTCATCACCTCCCCGCTCTTCTCTACACCTACGGCCTCATCACCTCCCCGCTCCTCTCTACACCTCCAGCCTCATCACCTCCCCGCTCTTCTCTACACCTACGGCCTCATCACCTCATCGCTCCTCTCTACACCTCCAGCCTCATCACCAGAGCCGGCCTTAGGCATAGGCAAACTAGGCAAATGCCTAGGGCATTTGGTATGCTTAGGGGCACCAGCAGCTTCTGCTGATTAAAATGATATGCAGCATGCCTATATTCTGTGTGTGACTGCGGCTGTTTCTGCATACGAAATGCTACGTTGCAGTGTATTCCTGGAAATCACTGTAATGTAGCATTTCGTATGCAGATACAGACGCAGTCACACACAGAATATAGGCATGCTGCATATCATTTTAATCAGCAGAAGCTGCTTGTGCATCCTAGCCACGTAGTAATGCAAAGAAGATGCATTTTCATAAACAAAAGGCGCCCAACGTTAACAGAGCTGCCAGCTGACTCATGCCAGGCATCTCCTGCAGAACTAGCGGCGGTGTTAGGGGGCACCAGCCAAAATTTTGCATAGGGCATCATATTGGTTAGGGCCGGCTCTGCTCATCACCTCACTGCTTCTCCCTACACCTCCAGCCTCATCACCTCCCCGCTTCTCCCTACACCTCCAGCCTCGTCACCTCACTGCTTCTCCCTATACCTCCAGCTTCATCACCTTACCTAAAGCGCCTTTACCAGTGGCGCACGCAAGGGGGGTTTCTGAGTACCCAGAAACCCCCCCTGATGGACCAAATTATTTTTTCCAGGGATGGAGACAGCAGTGTCTGCGTCTCAAAATAAACAACGTCCGCGATCGCAATCGCAATTGTGACCACAGCAGAGAGCTTTTTCCGGCAGAGATCTCTCACAGAATGTCACGATGGGGAGCTGGGGAGTTGCTGCGCATGTTCATCCCACAGCGGCTCCTTCGTCCGACTCCTCACTGTGGGAAATGCATGGGCCGGCCGCCGCCAGTCTCCTCCTCAAAGCACTAGGTATGTTTGTGTGTATATATGTACAGTATGTGTGTGTGTGTGTGGTATGCTATGTATGATTTTGCAATGTGTATGTGTGTGCAGTGCTATGTGTGTGTGGTGTACTATGTGTGTGTGTGCAATGTTTGTGGTGAGCTATGTATGTGTGCTGTGCAATGTGTGTGTGGTGTACTATGTGTGTGTGTGTGTGTGTGCAATGTTTGTGGTGAGCTATGTATGTGTGCTGTGCAATGTGTGTGTGGTGTACTATGTGTGTGTGTGCAATGTTTGTGGTGAGCTATATATGTGTGCTGTGCAATGTGTGTGTGGTATGCTGTGTATGGTCATTTTGTACTATGTATGTGCATACCTCTCAACTTTGCCGGCATCCAAGGAGGGACATCAGCGCGCGATTAGGGGCGTGGCCTATCGAAAAGGGGCGTGGCCTCGCTGCAAGTGCCTCGATCGTAAGCCACGTCCCCGTTTTCGTCATTATGGGGGTATGGACAGCGCTGTGAGAGCTGCTGGCCATGCCCCCTGTCCCTCTCTGCCAGGAATAGACGCTGTGCGCATGCGCACAGCATCTATTCACTGCTGCTCTACTCAGAGCAGAGAGTGACAGGGAGGGATCTCCCAACTGCCCCCCCACTCGCGGGACACTGCGACCCGCGGGTGGGACAGTGGGACAGACCGTGAAAAACGGGACTGTCCCGCCAAAATCGGGACAGTTGGGAGGTATGTATGTGTGTGGTGATCTATGTGTGTGTTTGTGTGGTATACTATGTATATATGTATATGTTTTGCACTATGTATATGTGTGGTGTGCTATGTATATGTGTGGTGTGCTATGTATATGTGTGGTGTGCTATGTATAGAGTGTGTGTGTGTGTGTGTGTGTGTGTGTGTGTGTGTGTGTGTGTGCAATTTGTGTATTTGTGTGGTGTGCTACGTAATGTATATGTGTGTGTGTCCTATGCATGTGTATGAAATGTGTGTAGTGGTGTGCTATGTATACAGTATGTGTGTGTGCGTGTGTTATGCAATGTATGTGTATACAATGTGAATGTGTGTGTGACTGTGTGTGTGTGTGATGTGCCATGTACATGTGTATAATACGGAACCCCCCTCAGAAAATCCTGCATTTTCCCCTGTGACCTGTTAAAGAGCACTATATCAATAAAGAAAAAAAATATATATATATATTTATTTCACCCCCCTTTGCATTTTTCAGGTTTTGTTGCCTCACAACCTGGAATTAAAATGGATTGTTTGAAGGTTTGCATCATTTCATTCACAGAACATGGCTACAACTTTAAAGATTTTTTTTTATTTTTTTTATTGTGCAGCAAACAACAAATAGGACAAAATAACAGAAAACTTCAGCGTGCAGAACTATTCACCCCCCTACAGTCAGTACTTTGTAGAGACACCTTTTGTGGAAATGACAGCTGCAAGTCACTTTGCAGAAGTCTCTATGAGCTTGCCACATCTTGACACAGGGATTTTTGCCCATTCCTCAAGGCAAAACTGCTCCAGCTCCTTCATGTTGGATGGTTTCCGCTTGTGAACAGCAATCTTCAAGTCTGACCACAGATTCTCAATTGGATTGAGATCTGAATGTTTTGACTAGGCCATTCCAGCACATAAACCACTTGAGTGTTGCTTTAGCAGTATGCTTCGGGTCATTGTCCTGCTGGAAGGTGAACCTCCGTCCCAGTCTCAAATCACAGACAGATTGAAACAGGTTTTGCTCAAGAATATCCCTGTATTTAGCACCATCCATCTTTCCGGCGACTCGAAACAGTTTCCCAGTCCCTGCTGCTGAAAAACATCCCCACAGCATGATGCTGCCACCACCATGTTTCACAGTGGGGATGATGTTCTTGGGGTGATGGGATGTGTTGGGTTTGCGCCAGACACAGCGTTTTCCTTGGTAACCGAAAAGTTCAATTTTTGTCTCATCTGACCAGAGCACCTTCCTCCATACATTTGGGGAGTCGTCCACATGACTTTTGGCAAACTCAAAACGTGCCTTCTTATTTTTAACACTAAGCAATGGCTTTTTTTCTGGCCACTCTTCCATAAAGCCCAGCTCTATGGAGTGTACGGCTTATTGTGGTCAGGGCCGGTTCCGGGGCTTCTTGTGCCCCGGGCGGCATTAGGGGGCGTGGTCAGTTACGCCCCCTGTACTGTAGTAGGATGTGCGGTGCGCGATGACGTCATCGCGCACCGCACAGCAAAGGTCCTCTCCACGAAGGAAAACTAGACGCTAAGCGTCTAGTTCCCTTCGTGGAGAGGACCTTTGCTGTGCGGTGCGCGATGACGTCAACGCGCACCGCACATCATTACAGTTAAGGTCCTCTCCAGGAAGGGAAACTAGACGCTACGCGTCTAGTTTCCCTTCACAGCGGGCAGCCCACGAAGGGAAACTAGACGCGTAGCGTCTAGTTTCCCTTCACAGGACAGCGGGCAGCGGCAGCGGGGGGGCACCACAGCAGCAGCGGATCTTGCCATGGTACGGCGCCCTCTGGATGGCGCCGGCGCCCTGGGCAAAAGTCCTGCTTGCCCGTGGCAAGATCCGCTACTGATTGTGGTCACATGGTAGATACACCAGTCTCTGCTGTGGAACTCTGCAGCTCCTTCAGGGTTACCTTTGGTCTCTGTGCTGCCTCTCTGATTAATGCCCTCCTTGCCCAGTCTGTGAGTTTTGGTGGGCGGCCCTCTCTTGGCAGGTTTATTGTGGTACCATGTTCTTTCCATTTGAAGATGATGGATTTGATGGAGCTTCGGGGGATCATCAAAAATTTGTATATTTTTTATAGCCCAACCCTGACTTGTACTTCTCAACAACTTTGTCCCTGACTTGTTTGGAGAGCTCCTTGGTCTTCATGGTGTGATGCCTCTTGCTTAGTGGTGTTGCAGCCTCTGGGGCCTTTCAGAAAAGGTGTGTTTATACTGACAGATCATGTGACACTTATGGGCCCTACACATTACCCGACCCGCCGCCGAGCTGTCTGACGGCCGATATGGCTGGCGGGTGACCCGGCGGCGCTGGAGGGGGGGGGGGGTGACGGGGGGAGTGACCCTGGCTCCATAGCAGTGCCTGCTAATATGAACGTGATTGTCCATATTGGCTTGCATGCATAAGCGACGGGGCACCAACGATGAACGAGCGCGGGGCCGCGCATCCTTCATCGTTGGTGCCTACACACTGAACAATATGAACGAGTTCTCGTTCATTAATGAACAAGAACCTTCATATCGTTCAGTCTTATCTGCCAGTGTGTAGGGCCCATTAGATTGCACACAGGTGGACTTAATTTCACTAATTATGTGACTTCAGAAGGTGATTGGTTGCACCAGAACTTTTGAGGGGCTTCATAGCAAAGGGGGTGAATACATATGCAGATTTTTATTTCTAAAAATTATTTTTTATATAAATTTTTCTCATTTCACTTCACCAACTTAGACTATTTTGTGCAGATCCATCACATAAAATTCAGATTAAAAATTAATAAAATTACAGGTTGTAATGTAACAAAATAGGTAAAAAGCCAAGGGGGGTGAATACTTTAGCAAGGCACGGTATATATATGTGTGTGTGTATGCATGTATGTGTGTGATATATATGTGTGTGTGTGTGTGTGTGTGTGTGATATATATGCGTGTGTGATATATATGTGTGTGTGTGATATATATGCGTGTGTGATATATATGCGTATGTGTGTGATATATGCGTGTGTGTGTGTGATATATATGCGTGTGTGTGATATATATGCGTGTGTGTATGCATAGGCGTGCGCAGCACATTTTATTAGGGGGTGCACCATTGGAGGGGTGTGTCTAGCACCGCCTTTTGGGTGTGTCTAGCACCATCTATTGACAACGCAATATAAAATATCCACCCTTGTACCAATCCTAATAAAGCAGATACATTGTCAGATGTTGTGGTGTGAACCGAACAAACACCTCTGATGGCACTCACTGTAATTACACTGCTCCTCCTCAGCCTGGTCTGGCTCCCTTTCTCTTTCCCCTGCAAGCTGCAGCAGCTTACTTACAAGTCAGTCACTCACTGACACTGACAGTCGCAGACTAGTATTGCTGCTGCTGGAAAAACAAGTGACGTGTCAATGCTGCTGCCGGCCTCCTGCCAGTATTGAATTTGTCTTCCTAAGAGGAACGCTGGCTGCATGCTGATCCTCATCAGTGGCTGGCGTTGGCATAGCATAGAAGGAGAGAGGTGGGCGTATGGCGGGTGGGCGTGTGAGCAGCATGATGTCATCACGTCACATCACGCTGTTTTTGTACATGGAGGTGGAGCCAGGAATTTGAAAGCCGGTGGCAGTGTCACCCTTGATTGACCCATTGCGTCCGGTCAGTAATGCAGTCCTGACGGTGCAGCGCAGAGGGGACAGTAATCAGCCTGCTCGCGCGATCGCTGCATCAGGCATGTGAGAACGGGGGTGCCAGACATTAGGGGGTGCCTGTGCGCACCATGCACCCCCCCTGCGCACACCTATGTGTGTATGTATGTATGTGTGTGATATATATGTGTGTGTGATATATATGCGTGTGTGTGATATATATGCGTGTGTGTATGTATGTGTGTGATATATATGTGTGTGTATGTATGTATGTATGTATGTATGTATGTATGTATGTGTGATATAATATATATGTGTGTGTGTGAGTGTGTGTGATATGTGTGTACAGTGTGTATATACAAGGCAGACAAATGATAAAAGTTGTTGTAAACCATAGGAACAAATGGAACCTTTCAACTATGAAATTGCAATTATTATGATAAAAGAACGAGTTGCTACGGGTTACAGCACCAGTTGTGGGAGTGCGCGCTCCTCAGGGTCAGTTACCTAGCCCCCTCCCCATGGCTAGCAGAAAGCCCCGCCTCTTAGTCACAGCCCCGCACTGCTGCCAATCAACCCTACTACGACCCCGCCCCTCTTTGTTGCTGTGGCCAATCAGCGCGCAGTAGAACGTCCCTGGCTGCCGGGAGACAGTGTCACAATGTAACAAGCTGCTGCTGCTGCTGCGGGGAGAGACGGACAGTGCGCGAGACCGGCCGCTGCTGCTGCTCTCCCGGGAGCCTTCACTGCCTGCCTGCAGGTAACCAACGGTGCCCGGGACCCAGCCCAGAGCCACGCATCATACCGGGGAGGGGAGGGAGGGATGGACGGATGCTGCAGCCCAGCGCCTCCTGCCCCCTGCTCTGCTGCACATGCCTATATATGTACTGGATGTCAGTGTGTCTGCCTGTATCTATCTATCTATCTATCTATCTATCTATCTATCTATCTATCTATCTATCTATCTATCATCATTATTATTATTATACAGCACAGGGGACATGTGCAGCCTCAGCAGAATATACATATGTACATACACACCCACACCCCAGGGTCTGATTGTCTCTGTATCCCTGTGCACTGTATAATTGTGCACTATATAATGACACACTGTATAATATCACACTGTATGTGCACTGTAATGATACATTATATGACACACACTATATGCACTGTATAATTGTGCACTGTATAATATCACACTGTATGTGCACTGTGTAATGACGCACACTGTATAATATCA
Organism: Pseudophryne corroboree; assembly: GCF_028390025.1. NCBI lineage: Eukaryota > Metazoa > Chordata > Amphibia > Anura > Myobatrachidae > Pseudophryne > Pseudophryne corroboree. Next base: position 928,577,988 of record NC_086447.1, read on the forward strand.
CACTGTATGTGCACTGTATAATGACGCACACTGTATAATATCACACTGTATGTGCACTGTATAATGACGCACACTGTATAATATCACACTGTATGTGCACTGTATAATGACGCACACTGTATAATATCACACTGTATGTGCACTGTATAATGACGCACACTGTATAATATCACACTGTATGTGCACTGTATAATGACGCACACTGTATAATATCACACTGTATGTGCACTGTATAATGACGCACACTGTATGTGCACTGTATAATGACGCACACTGTATGTGCACTGTATAATGACGTACACTGTATGTGACTATAATATCACACTGTGCACTGTATAATGACGCACACTGTGACTGTATAATATCACACTGTATGTGCACTGTATAATGGCACACTGCACTACTGTATGTGCACTGTAATGATACATTATATGACACACACTGTATGTGCACTGTATAATTGTGCACTGTATAATATCACACTGTATGTGCACTGTATAATTGTGCACTGTATAATATCACACTGTATGTGCACTGTATAATGACGCACACTGTATAATATCACACTGTATGTGCACTGTATAATGGCACACTGCACTGTATAATATCACACTGTATGTGCACTGTAATGATACATTATGACACACACTCTATGTGCACTGTATAAATAACACACTGTATGTGCACTGTGTAATGACACACTGTATGTGCCCTGTAATGACACACTATATAACGACACACACTGTATGTGCACTCTATAATGACACACCGTATGTGCGCTGTAATGACACACTATATGAAGACACACTGTATAATGACACACACTGTGTGTGCACTGTATAATGACACACTGTGTGTGCACTGTATAATGACACACTGTGTGTGCACTGTATAATGACACACTGTATGTGCACTGTATAATGACATACTGTGTGCACTGTATAATAACACACACTGTATGTGCACTGTATAATGACATACTATATGTGCACTGTATAATGACGCACTGTATGTGTACTGTAATGACACACTATAATGACACACACTGTGCACTGTATAATGACACACTGTATGTGTACTGTAATGACACACTATAATGACACACACTGTGCACTGTATAATGACACACTGTATGTGCGCTGTAATGACACACTGTATAATGACACACACTGTATGTGCACTGTATAATGACACACACTGTATGTGCACTGTATAATGAATGGCACACTTTATGTGCACTGTATAATGACACACTGTATGTGTACTGTAATGACACACTATATAATGACACACTGTATGTGTACTGTAATGACACACTATATAATGACACACACTGTAATGACACACTATATAATGACACACTGTATGTGCACTGTATAATGGCACACTGTATGTGCACTGTATAATGACACTATATAATAACACACTATGTGCACTGTATAATGACACTATATAATGACACACTGTATGTGTACTGTAATGACACTATATAATGACACACTGTATGTGCACTGTATGGCTAGTTGTATACCCGTGTGTGCGCTGCGCTGGCCATGGTAAGTAGCGGCTCTGCAGCTTGTGGGGGGAGCTGGCATCGCCTTTCTCTTCCATCTAGTTGGCTGTGATAGTGACCTCTGGTATCTGCCACACCTTCTATTCCCGGGGATCTGTCTCTGCATTGTGTTATTATGTGTACAGTAAATACTCAGCAGAGCACTGCACACAATCACACAATGCATGTTATACTATACATCTGAAATGGTGATATACATACATGTATTCTCTCTCTCTGTGCTGTGTTTAGTGCTGCATGCTGGGTGACGGTTCTGATCACACCGTGCTGGTCTCTGCGTGTCCCCCCCCCCCCATATGCAGTGTATAAAGCACATGTTGCTCCGCGTCACACTGTGAGAGGGCTATGTGTATAGGAAGTGTGGCACATTGCTGCTGTAGTATTCTCAGTCAGGCAGCCTCCCCTGTAACGCATGGCAGCTGTGATACAGTATCCCGCCCGTAATACAATCCCTGAGCGCACACGGGTCTCATTACAGTTATGTGTAACGTATCCGGCTTCCAAGTGCCTCAGCGATGGGTCACTGTCTGCCCTGGCTGCTGTGATACTTACCAGGGGCTGCACAGTATGCGTGTTCTAGGCCTGTGGCAATGCTGTGCCAGTCTCTGTGGCCATATGTTTGTCTATGTGCCCCCAGGAACCTGCGCCAGGCTTCTCCGAACCTTCTGCTGGCTGGCATCGCTCCATAAGGACTGGTCCGTTTGCTGTGCTCTGTTTCCATCTTGGCACGTCGGTGAACGCCAGCGGTGTGGTTGGCTGGTGCATTGGCACATCATGGCAAAGCATATGGGGCTTTTTGTGTCAGCAGGCTGCGCAGACGTGTGGGCAAATGACTATGCCTGCAGTATTGTGGCTTCACCAGCGTTATTGTCTTTAGTGGGCACGTAAAGCCCCTGTTCTGCATTGTTATAGTGTAGCGGTTGTGTGTTACTGACATTAGGAGTGGGCATGGAATAGGTGGAGTGTTTGATAAAGCACCAGCCAATCATTACGGGTTTGAAAAATGACAGTTGGGAGCTGATTGACTGGTGCGTTATCACCTGGCACGTATCACCTCATTATCACTTCTCCAGGCATAATACATCTGCCCCAGACTTCTGCCCTGGCGTGCAGCGATGCTCTGTGTTCAATGGGGTCAATTCAAGTCGGCAACTTATGAATAGCGCCGGGAATTAGCTCCCGACGCTATTCAATTCAGCTCCAGTTAAGTCGGCGATGTCCCGTTCTCGCCGACTAAACAGGTTGAATTGTCGGGAGAACGGGCATTCTCCGACTTAACTCCCCGGCGCGAGGCTGATTCCCGACAGAATCAGCCTCGCGCCGGCCGCGAGGCAGCACTTTTGTCGGGTTTCTTCTCTCATCCCCGGGGATGAGAGAAGAATTCCCGACAATTGCGGGTAACTAGCAGCTGAATTGAATAGCGTCGGGAGCTAATTCCCGGCGCTATTCTTAAATTGCCGAATAGAATTGATCCCATTGGTAGATTTATACACCGGACGGAAGCAGATTATCTGAAAATCCAGCGTTCTGACCTGTATTGGGCACAATGACACGTTCCTGATGATGTGGGAGGTGTAACGGTCTGCAGTGTTGTGAGTGTATGTGTATATAATAGCAGGAAATAAGGAATATCTCCGGCGCTGGAGGAGGGGTGTACCAATAATCTGAGTTATGGGGCAGATGTACCAAGCCTTGGAGAGAGATAAAGTACTAACCAGTCAGCTCCTAACTGTCCTTTTTACATGCAGTGTAACCATGTCTCTCTTACACCTGATGCTGGGACAATGGGGGTCATTCCGAGATGGCACAGCTACGATCATTCACACTGACATGCGGGGGGACGCCCAGCACAGGGCTATTCCGCTCCGCATGTCAATGCCCCCCCCCCCCCCCGTAGAAGTGCAAAGGCATCACACAGCGGCGATGCCTTTGCAATTCAAGAGTAGCTCCCGACCAGCGCAGCTTTAGCGTGCTGGCCGGGAGCTACTCATCGCTCCCCAGCCCGCAGCGGCTGAGTGTGACGTCGCACAACCGCTGCGACCCGCCCCCCGTTCGGTCCGGCCACGCCTACGTTGGCCGGACCGCGTCCACGAAACGGCGGCCAATATGGCTGATATGAAGGGCAGTGTAATGGCTGCGAGGTGAAGCAGCGGTCTACCTGCTCCGGCCTGGCGGGGAATTAGACTGACATAGAGAACATTACACACGTGAGAGGACTTGTTACCCTACTTATTGTATAGATGTAAATAAATAGTAATTAATGGCATAAAAACCATGCTGCTTCTGTACTGGACAAACCATTACACAATAATCCTCTAGCGCACGCAGTAATTGACGCAAAACCTCCACGCGTGGAACTGTAAGTCATTGGGTTTCGTGGTCTAGTTCCGTTTCTCACTCAGCCGTACAGAGAGAATCTGCAGACACGAGCGGAGCGACACTTACACTTTGCTGATAACTTAGCCGGGGTTACTGAGCTATTGATATGTGAAACCCGCAGACGATATGTGATTAGTGACAATTAGAACACGTGTCTTCCCTCAGAGATGAACGGGACGTGTGTCAGGTTCTGAGCCGCCGCGCGTTACAAAGTGAAAACTATTAAAGCGCGTGTGATTGAATAGACTGGCGACACAAATAACGGAGACTCGGGCTGTGCGTATCCCTGCGCTGTGGTACTTCCAGCACCCGTCGCCTAACAGTAAAGGGTGCGCAGTCTTTACAAGTGGTCCGCAGTGCAAAACAACAGTACAGGGTAAAGCAGTACAGTACAATACGATACAGCAGAGAAGTAACCAATAGCACTACAACCCTCAGCACGGCAATGGTAGATTCAGCGTAAGCTGATGCCTGTGGGCAGATAAGGGGTCTGGGTCATCCGCAGAAATGAAAAATAAGGGAAGAGTGGAGCCCGGTGCAGAGAGCCCAAGGAGGAGGTGTAGAGTGCAGCTGGTGTGACAGAGAAGTATGCAATGAGGAGGGCCCTGCTCGTGGAACATGCAGTCTGAAGGGAAGGGGCGGAGACTAATGGAAAACTTAAGGAGTGAGCCAGTGTAAGGGGGGCTAAGGGCAGGAGGCTCAAGTGGGAGAGTTGGAGGGTGCAAAAGGGTGGACGGATGCTCCTCAGTGGCGTACTCAGCCTAGCGTCTGCATCTCTCCATCTTCCCTGTGTCTGATGGGGAGAAACGCGTAACAAATAAGGGTCTATTCATGAAGCAGTGAAATGTGTGGAGAAATGACCCAGTGAAGAAGTAGGACCCTGAAGATGGCATTAGTGTTAGAATACCCGGCAGGGCTGTGTCTTCCTCACAGTGGGGTGAGACTCTCAGGTGGCACCTCCTCTGCTTACTTCCCCCTAGCACCACATTATCCAGTCACTGCTGGCACAAGCACTGTCTTCTTCCTGCCCCTGACACTAGGGGGCTGCATTACAGAGGAGAGAGGAGACGTCGTCCTGCAGTCATCGCTGGTGCATTGTAATACTAGAATGACCCTGATACCTGGGGTCCCCCTCACTTAGGGCGGCTCTGGTAATCCCCGGCACTTTAGAGTTGATCTCTTTTATTTATAGAAGCGAGTAGGTGTCGGCTATACGGGCAAGGGGCGATTAATGTGCTCCGAACACAGGGGGTAACTGTCCACCTGCCCAATAAAAGACTAGACTCTTACAGGTGATTACCCCCCGACGTGGATGCCATTGTGTGGCTTCAGGGATACACCGCCAAGAGTGCCCTCATTCACACCGCCACGAGTCCCTTCATTCACACCGCCACGAGTCCCTTCATTCACACCGCCACGAGTCCCCTCATTCACACCGCCACGAGTCCCTTCATTCACACCGCCACGAGTCCCCTCATTCACACCGCCACGAGTCCCTTCATTCACACCGCCACGAGTCCCCTCATGCACACCGCCACGAGTCCCCTCATGCACACCGCCACGAGTCCCCTCATGCACACCGCCACGAGTCCCCTCATGCACACCGCCACGAGTCCCCTCATGCACACCGCCACGAGTCCCTTCATTCAGCTTTATTGTATATTACGTTCAAGGTGGTGTCCCTAAGGGACAGGTGGGCGGGAGCTACCAGATGCACAATGCCCCAAGTCTGGAAATGAACATGCTACATTAGGATGGCGGTCATTAGGTTGACGTACATTGGGTCGACCACATTTGGTCGACATGGAAAAAGGTTGACATGAGTTTTTCACAATTTTTTTCATTTTTTTTACCTTTTTCATACCTAACGATCCTCGTGGAATACAATTGGGAACGGTAACCTTGCCCAAAGCATGGCGAGCGAACACTGTGCACTAATTGGGGTTCCCGGTCACTGTACGGAGAAAACGACACCAAAAACAGTAAAAAAACAACTAATGTCGACCTAGTGATCATGTCGACGTGATGCATGTCGACCCAATGTATGTCGACCTAATGAACCACGCCCCTACATCGCCAGTATGAGCATCCATGCAGGCAGGTGCTGTGACCCTCCTGTGGCCGCTGTCTGTGTGCCATCCAGTGCATAGTGATGTGCCCGCTGTCTGTGTGCCATCCAGTGCATAGTGATGTGCCCGCTATCTATGTGCCATCCAGTGCATAGTGATGTGCCCGCTGTCTATGTGCCATCCAGTGTATAGTGATGTGCCCGCTGTCTATGTGCCATCCAGTGCATAGTGATGTGCCCGCTGTGTGTGCCATCCAGTGCATAGTGATGTGCCCGCTGTCTTTGTGCCATCCAGTGCATAGTGATGTGCCCGCTGTCTATGTGCCATCCAGTGTATAGTGATGTGCCCGCTGTCTGTGCCATCCAGTGCATAGTGATGTGCCCGCTGTCTATGTGCCATCCAGTGTATAGTGATGTGCCTGCTGTCTGTGTGCCATCCAGTGTATAGTGATGTGCCCGCTGTCTGTGTGCCATCCAGTGTATAGTGATGTGTCCGCTGTCTGTGTGCCATCCAGTGTATAGTGATGTGTCCGCTGTCTGTGTGCCACCCAGTGTATAGTGATGTGCCCGCTGTGTGTGCCATCCAGTGCATAGTGATGTGCCCGCTGTCTATGTGCCATCCAGTGTATAGTGATGTGCCCGCTGTCTGTGTGCCATCCAGTGTATAGTGATGTGCCCGCTGTCTGTGTGCCATCCAGTGCATAGTGATGTGCCCGCTGTCTATGTGCCATCCAGTGTATAGTGATGTGCCTGCTGTCTGTGTGCCATCCAGTGCATAGTGATGTGCCCGCTGTCTGTGCCATCCAGTGTATAGTGATGTGCCCGCTGTCTATGTGCCATCCAGTGTATAGTGATGTGCCTGCTGTCTGTGTGCCATCCAGTGTATAGTGATGTGCCCGCTGTCTGTGTGCCATCCAGTGTATAGTGATGTGTCCGCTGTCTGTGTGCCACCCAGTGTATAGTGATGTGCCCGCTGTGTGTGCCATCCAGTGCATAGTGATGTGCCCGCTGTCTATGTGCCATCCAGTGTATAGTGATGTGCCCGCTGTCTGTGTGCCATCCAGTGTATAGTGATGTGCCCGCTGTCTGTGTGCCATCCAGTGCATAGTGATGTGCCCGCTGTCTGTGTGCCACCCAGTGCATAGTGATGTGCCCGCTGTGTGTGCCATCCAGTGCATAGTGATGTGCCCGCTGTGTGTGCCATCCAGTGTATAGTGATGTGCCCGCTGTCTGTGTGCCACCCAGTGCATAGTGATGTGCCCGCTGTGTGTGCCATCCAGTGCATAGTGATGTGCCCGCTGTCTGTGTGCCATCCAGTGCATAGTGATGTGCCCGCTGTGTGTGCCATCCAGTGTATAGTGATGTGCCCGCTGTCTGTGTGCCACCCAGTGCATAGTGATGTGCCCGCTGTGTGTGCCATCCAGTGCATAGTGATGTGCCCGCTGTCTGTGTGCCATCCAGTGCATAGTGATGTGCCCGCTGTGTGTGCCATCCAGTGTATAGTGATGTGTCCGCTGTCTGTGTGCCACCCAGTGCATAGTGATGTGCCCGCTGTGTGTGCCATCCAGTGCATAGTGATGTGCCTGCTGTCTGTGTGCCATCCAGTGCATAGTGATGTGCCCGCTGTGTGTGCCATCCAGTGCATAGTGATGTGCCCGCTGTCTGTGTGCCATCCAGTGCATAGTGATGTGCCCGCTGTCTGTGTGCCATCCAGTGCATAGTGATGTGTCCGCTGTCTGTGTGCCATCCAGTGCATAGTGATGTGCCCGCTGTCTGTGTGCCATCCAGTGCATAGTGATGTGTCCGCTGTCTGTGTGCCATCCAGTGCATGGTGATGTGCCCGCTGCCTATGTGCCATCCAGTGCATAGTGATGTGCCCGCTGTCTGTGTGCCATCCAGTGCATAGTGATGTGCCCGCCGTCTGTGTGCCATCCAGTGCATAGTGATGTGCCCGCTGTCTATGTGCCATCCAGTGCATGGTGATGTGCCCGCTCCACGTGTTCTCTTTCCTTTTGTTACCGATATATGATAATATAAGATTTAGCATTTAGTGTGGGGTCTCCTGGTCCTCGTTCTACCGTACGAGGCTATAGGGCGCTCGTCCTGCTGAGATGTTTCCTTTCTGTATGTAAATAACCGTGCGCAGTTTCCACACATCCAGTGTTCTTAGGATTGAAGAAAAACACCTTTCCCTTCATAAAGTACATAAAAGGCCAATCCCTGTCTCCTGTTAGTGTGTACACACGGCACACAATGTATCCTATATGTATGTGATCTGTAGTATTATTATTATATGTGACATGTATTATTATTACTGTATGTCATGTATTAGTAGTATTATTATATGTGATATGTATTATTATTGTATGTCATATGTATTAGTATTATTATTATTATATGTCATATGTATTATTACTGTATGTCATATGGATTGTTATTCTCATGATGATTATTATGTTCAGCTTTTATCACCCACCAGCTGGAATGTGTTCCAGGACTCACGGGGTTAACAGCTGTTGCCTTGTTTAAGAAACCTCTTATTTTAGCCGTCTGCGCTGGTGTTTTATTCAGCTGTAATCGTCGCCTTATAAGGCTTTTCATTTGGGCATATGTTATTCTTTTCTTATTAAACAGTATATAACTGCCCGGGATGTATCATGCTTTGTTTTTATATTCGTACAATGTGTAACTTTATAGAAGCTACGACTGAGCTCTTCCCTTATTGACTGATCATTATATTTTTTTCTTTGTATCGCAGTTGAGTAATAGCTGCAATTCACAAATACCTGGACTATCCCTTTCTAGTACTTTGTGATGTTCCGTTGATTTGGTAATGTCATGTTAATGCAGCTACGGTTATTTTTGCATATTTCTCTAACGTCCTAGTGGATGCTGGGGACTCCGTAAGGACCATGGGGAATAGACGGGCTCCGCAGGAGACAGGGCACTTTAAGAAAGAATTAGGACTACTGGTGTGCACTGGCTCCTCCCTCTATGCCGCTCCTCCAGACCTCAGTTAGAATCTGTGCCCGGACAGAGCTGGGTGCACTTTAGTGAGCTCTCCTGAGTTTGCTAATAAGAAAGTATTTTGTTAGGATTTTTTATTTTCAGAGAGATCTGCTGGCAACAGGCTCTCTGCTACGTGGGACTGAGGGGAGAGAAGCAACCCTACTAACTGCGGATAGGTCGTGCTTCTTAGGCTACTGGACACCATTAGCTCCAGAGGGATGGAACACAGGAACGCACCCTTGGTCGTCCGATCCCGGAGCCGCGCCTCCGTCCCCGTCCCCCTCGAAGAGCCAGAAGTCGGCGTGTGAAGCAAGAAGACGACAAAAGCGGCGGCAGAAGACTCCAGTCTTCATATGAGGTAGCGCACAGCACTGCAGCTGTGCGCCATTGCTCCCACATCAAACCCACACACTCCGGTCACTGTAGGGTGCAGGGCGCAGGGGAGGGCGCCCTGGGCAGCAATTAAGTACCTCTTGGCATAAAAGGGCATATATACAGTTGGGCACTGTATATATGCATGAGCCCCCGCCATTATTTTACACAAAATCGCGGGACAGAAGCCCGCCGCTGAGGGGGCGGGTCTTCTTCCTCAGCATTCACCAGCGCCATTTTCTCTCCACAGCTCCGCTGAGAGGAAGCTCCCCAGGCTCTCCCCTGCAGATTCACGGTAGAAAGAGGGTAAAAAGAGAGGGGGGGCACATAAATTTAGCGCAATATCAGTATATACAGCAGCTACTGGGTAAACACTAAGTTACTGTGTAATTCCTGGGTCATATAGCGCTGGGGTGTGTGCTGGCATACTCTCTCTCTGTCTCTCCAAAAGGCCTTGTGGGGGTCCTGTCCTCATATAGAGCATCCCCTGTGTGTGTGGTGTGTCGGTACGCGTGTGTCGACATGTTTGACGATGAGGGCTATGTGGAGGCAGAGCAGGTGCAGATGAATGTGGTGTCTCCGCCGACGGCGCTGACACCTGATTGGATGGATATGTGAAAGGTGTTAAATGATAATGTAAACTCCTTGCATAAAAGGTTGGATAAAGCTGATGCCTTGGGACAGTCGGGGTCCCAACCCATGCCTGCTCCTACAGCGCAGAGGCCGTCATGGTCTCAGAAGCGCCCACTATCCCAAATTGTTGACACGGATATCGTCACGGATTCTGACTCCAGTGTCGATGGCGATGATGCAAAGTTGCAGCCTATAATGGCTAAAGCCATCCGCTACATGATTATAGCAATGAAGGATGTATTGCACATCTCAGAGGAAAACCCTGTCCCTGCCAAGAGGGTTTATATGTTTGGGGAGAAAAGGCAAGAAGTGACCTTTCCCCCTTCACATGAGTTAAATGAGTTATGTGAAAAAGCTTGGGATTCTCCTGATAGGAAAATGCAGATTTCCAAACTGTTGCTTATGGCGTATCCTTTCCCGCCAACGGACAGGTTACGCTGGGAATCCTCCCCTAGGGTAGACAAAGCTTTGAAACGCTTATCTAAGAAGGTGGCCCTGCCGTCATAGGATACGGCCACCCTAAAAGATCCTGCGGATAGAAAGCAGGAAGGTATCCTGAAGTCCATTTATACACATTCAGGTACCCTACTAAGGCCGGCAAATTGCGTCGGCCTGGATGTGTAGTGCTGTAGCAGCATGGACAGATACTCTGTCTGAGGAGCTTGATACCTTGGACAAGGATACTATATTACTGACCCTGGGGCATATAAAAGACGCTGTCCTTTACATGAGGGATGCCCAGAGGCGAGGGACATTTGCCTACTGGGCTCTAGAGTAAATGCAATGTCAATTTCTGCCAGAAGGGTCCTGTGGACTCGGCAATGGACAGGTGATGCCGGCTCAAAAAAGCACATGGAGGTTTTACCTTATAAGGGTGAGGAATTGTTTGGGGACGGTCTCTCGGTCCTAGTTTCCACAGCTACGGCTGGGAAGTCAAATTTTTTGCCATATATTCCCTCACAGCCTAAGAAAGCACTGTATTACCAAATGCAGTCCTTTCGATCGCAAAGAGGCAAGAAAGTCAGAGGTGCGTCCTTTCTTGCCAGAGGCAGGGGTAGAGGAAAGAAGCTGCACAACACAGCTGGTTCCCAGGAACAGAAGTCCTCCCCGGCTTCCACTAAATCCACCGCATGACGCTGGGGCTCCACAGGTGGAGCCAGGAGCGGTGGGGGCGCGTCTCCGAAATTTCAGCCACCAGTGGGTTCGCTCACGGGTGGATCCCTGGGCTATACAGATTGTGTCTCAGGGATACAAGCTGGAATTCGAAGTGATGCCCCCTCACCGTTACCTCAAATCGGCCCTGCCAGCTTCCCCCATAGAGAGGAAAATAGTGTTAGCGGCAATTCACAAATTATATCTCCAGCAGGTAGTGGTGAAGGTTCCCCTCCCTCAACAGGGAAGGAGTTACTATTCCACAATGTTTGTGGTTCCGAAACCGGACAGTTCGGTCAGACCCATATTGAATTTAAAATCCCTGAACATTTACCTGAAAAGGTTCAAGTTCAAGATGGAATCGCTCAGGGCGGTCATCGCAAGTCTGGAAGAGGGGGATTTTATGGTGTCTCTGGACATAAAGGATGCATACCTGCATGTCCCCATTTATCCACCTCATCAGGAGTACCTCAGATTTGTGGTACAGGACTGTCATTACCAATTCCAGACGTTGCCGTTTGGTCTGTCCACGGCACCGAGAATATTTACCAAGGTAATGGCAGAAATGATGGTGCTTCTGCGAAAGCAGGGAGTCACAATTATCCCATACTTGGACGATCTCCTCATAAAGGCGAGGTCCAGAGAGCAGTTGCTGATCAGCGTAGCACTCTCTCGGGAGGTGTTACAACAGCACGGCTGGATTCTGAATATCCCAAAGTCGCAGCTGATTCCTACGACGAGTCTGCCCTTCCTGGGCATGATTCTGGACACAGACCAGAAGAAGGTGTTTCTCCCGGAGGAGAAGGCCCAGGAGCTCGTGACTCTGGTCAGAGACCTCTTAAAACCAAAACAGGTGTCGGTGCATCTATGCACGCGAGTCCTGGGAAAGATGGTGGCATCATACGAAGCCATTCCCTTCGGCAGGTTCCATGCGAGGACCTTTCAGTGGGATCTATTGGACAAGTGGTCCGGATCGCATCTTCAGATGCATCGGCTGATCACCCTATCCCACAGGGCCAGGGTGTCTCTTCTGTGGTGGCTGCAGAGTGCTCACCTTCTCGAGGGCCGCAGGTTCGGCATACAGGACTGGGTCCTGGTGACCACGGATGCAAGCCTCCGAGGGTGGGGGGCAGTCACTCAGGGAAGAAACTTCCAGGGCTGTGGTCAAGTCAAGAGACTTGTCTGCACATCAATATCCTGGAACTAAGGGCCATATACAACGCCCTGAGTCAAGCGGAGCCTCTGCTTCGCAACCAACCGGTGCTGATTCAGTCAGACAACATCACCGCAGTGGCTCATGTAAACCGCCAGGGCGGCACAAGAAGCAGGGTGGCAATGGCAGAAGCCACCAGAATTCTTCGCTGGGCGGAGAATCACGTGCAAGCACTGTCAGCAGTGTTCATTCCGGGAGTGGACAACTGGGAAGCAGACTTCCTCAGCAGGCACGACCTCCACCCGGGAGAGTGGGGACTTCATCAAGAAGTCTTCACACAGATTACAAATCGATGGGAACTGCCACAGGTGGACATGATGGCATCCCGCCTCAACAAAAAGCTACAAAGGTATTGCGCCAGGTCAAGAGACCCTCAGGCGATAGCTGTGGACGCACTAGTGACACCGTGGGTGTTCCAGTCGATTTATGTGTTTCCTCCTCTTCCTCTCATACACAAGGTGCTGAGAATCGTAAGAAAAAGAGGAGTGAGAACAATACTCATTGTTCCGGATTGGCCAAGAAGGGCTTGGTATCTGGAACTGCTAGAAATGCTCACAGAGGACCCATGGCCTCTGCCTCTCAGACAGGATCTGTTGCAACAGGGGCCCTGTCTGTTCCAAGACTTACCGCGGCTGCGTTTGACGGCATGGCGGTTGAACACCGGATCCTAGCGGAAAAAGGCATTCCGGATGAGGTTATTCCTACGCTGATAAAGGCTAGGAAGGACGAGACAGCAAAACATTATCACCGTATATGGCGAAAATATGTTGCTTGGTGTGAGGCCAGGAAGGCCCCTACAGAGGAATTCCAGCTGGGCCGTTTCCTTCACTTCCTACAGGCGGAAGTGACTATGGGCTTAAAATTAGGGTCCATTAAGGTCCAGATTTCGGCCCTATCCATTTTCTTTCAAAAGGAACTGGCTTCTCTTCCTGAAGTTCAGACGTTTGTAAAGGGAGTGCTGCATATTCAGCCTCCTTTTGTGCCACCAGTGGCACCTTGGGATCTTAACGTGGTGTTGAGTTTCCTGAAATCTCACTGGTTTGAGCCACTTAAGACCGTGGAGTTAAAATATCTCACATGGAAAGTGGTCATGCTATTGGCCTTAGCTTCGGCTAGGCGGGTGTCAGAATTGGCGGCTTTGTCATGTAAGAGCCCCTATTTGGTTTTCCATATGGACAGGGCAGAGTTACGGACTCGTCCGTAATTTCTGCCGAAGGTGGTGTCATCCTTTCATTTGAACCAACCTATTGTGGTGCCTGTGGCTACTCGTGACTTGGAGGATTCCAAGTTACTAGATGTAGTCAGGGCTTTGAAGATTTATGTAGCCAGAACGGCTGGAGTCAGGAAAACTGACTCGCTGTTTACCCTGTATGCATCCAACAAGCTGGGTGCTCCTGCTTCAAAGCAAACTATTGCTCGCTGGATCTGTAACACGATTCAGCAGGCTCATTCTGCGGCTGGATTGCCGCATCCAAAATCAGTAAAAGCCCATTCCACAAGGAAGGTGGGCTCTTCTTGGGCGGCTGCCCGAGGGGTCTCGGCATTACAGCTTTGCCGAGCAGCTACTTGGTCGGGTTCAAACACCTTTGCAAAGTTCTACAAGTTTGATACCCTGGCTGAGGAGGACCTTGAGTTTGCTCATTCGGTGCTGCAGAGTCATCCGCACTCTCCCGCCCGTTTGGGTGCTTTGGTATAATCCCCATGGTCCTTACGGAGTCCCAGCATCCTCAAGGACGTTAGAGAAAATAAGATTTTACTTACCGGTAAATCTGTTTCTCGTAGTCCGTAGTGGATGCTGGGCGCCTGTCCCAAGTGCGGACTTCTTCTGCACTGCTTGTATATAGTTATTGCTTAAATAAGGGTTATGTTATGGTTGCATCAGGTTTATCTGATGCTCTGTTGTTGTTCATACTGTTAACTGGGTAAGTTTATCACAAGTTATACGGTGTGATTGGTGTGACTGGTATGAGTCTTACCCGGGATTCCAAAATCCTTTCCTTATAATGTCAGCTCTTCCGGGCACAGTTTCCTTAACTGAGGTCTGGAGAAGGGGCATAGAGGGAGGAGCCAGTGCACACCAGTATTCCTAATTCTTTCTTAGAGTGCCCTGTCTACTGCGGAGCCCGTCTATTCCCCATGGTCCTTACGGAGTCCCCAGCATTTACTACGGACTACGAGAAATAGATTTACCGGTAAGTAAAATCTTATTTTTTTTAGCATTTTTTTGGCTGCGCAGTAATTGATTTTCATGTGTTATGGCCTTGCTGATATCGTATGTCAAGGACCAATCATTGTAGTCCCTGTAATGGTATGTGTGGCATTTGTCTTCTGGTGTATTGAATGATGACGTTATTATTTACCTGCCGAGCGCACGCTCCGGTTACAGGTCTGCTTCTGTGTTTGTCCTCTAGTCACAAGTCTGTGACACTGGCACATTGTGACTGTAGTTATTGGAGTGTATGAGGTGAGGCTGCGGTGATGCCTCGTCCTGCAGAACCTGCTGAGTCGCTGCAATGTGCTCTGGATATGTGCAGGACAGAGGAAATAGAATTCTTTATATTCTCGCTGGTCATTTATGCTTCATACATCTGCTTTCTCTTGTATGCAGGTCTCTGGGCCGTGGCGGGTGTCCCCATGCCTTCTGCAGGTGTCGCGGCGGCAGCGCAGGAGTTCGGGATGAGCGTTACGCACCCTGGGATGTATTGAACTTGGCCCTCTGTGACCGGGACATCACATCATTATGACTGGCTCTAGTTCTACTTTCCACCGCGCCCATTCCAAGCACTGCCAGTCTCACCACCACAATGTTGGGACAAAGACCAACAAACCGGCACGATCCCGGAGTCTGCACGACCGGCCCTTGGAATCTACTCTTACTTTAGCCCCGGCCAGCGCCTCTGGTAACAGCTCGGGGGGCTACTCGGAGGAAGAGGACAAAGAGGTGGGGGCTCTCTTCTACGTCAATAAGAGTGGGTTTCCCATCGACAACCAGACCTGGGAAAGGATGTGGGGGCACGTGGCCAAAATCCATCCCGAAGGCAAAGACATGGTGGATAAGATACGAAACACAGCTGTTCTACCCAAGGTGAGGCACGAGGCATGGCGCGTTTCACACCTCTATGCGTAGTAATGTGTATTTTCCATTTCACTGGTGTTCAGTGTTTTCTTGCATACATGCCTTTGATACTAAAGGACAGAGGTGACGGGAAGAAGCAGCAGATCTCTAGGCGGTGGATTCATTGTATTTATTTTACTGGGGCTGCAAGGATGGCGTAGTGGTCAGCATTACTGAGGTTTATATGCTCTACACGTGTTTGTTTAATGACGTATAGGGGCTTATGTAATATCCTGTGGGGTGCAGGCTGTGCGGGAATTCCGCCGAGTATGCCTTTATTTTTAAAACGGAAACCAGGTTGAGAATGATTGCCACTTTAACAAATATGGTCATAGTCGCCGAAATTCCCGCACATCCTGCATCTCCCTGGCTATTACATAAGCCCCAAACTCTCTGTACAGCGCTGTGTAAATTAGTGGCGCTAGATAAATAAAAGATGATAAGAACTTTATCACGTTAGCATCTTATTAATATAGGTAGGGAAAAAAATGTTGCAGATGGTTCGGTTCTAATAATTGTCTGTTCTCCCGTAACCCCCAGAGGAAAACCTAATTGGTATTGAAGTAAGGAGGCATTGACGCTGCTATATATAGATAATTGCAGTGTTACTGAACGCCGGAGCGCAGGAGGCACAATGGGAAGTGATCTCTCCCCAACCCCCTCCCCTCGCCCCTGCTGCTCCTAATGGCTCCTGTATTGCAGACATTCCCCAAGGGCCATTGAGATACATTTGTGCAAAACCTTGTGCCTGTCTCAAGTGCCGAGCTGCAGGACGCCCCTGGTAGCACCAGTGCGCCATTGCTGGGGAACGCCAGGCACATCTAGGGTTTCTTTGGGTGGAAATGTTTTTTTCTTGTGCATGCACATCTGTAGTTTTTGTTTCGGTGTGTATGTGTGTGTGTGTGTGTTTTGTGCATTTGTGTGATCTTAGTTTTGAATAACAAATCCAAAGTAGTTATTGTCCGCTTAATTCCCCTTATCAACTAGATACGGACAGGCTGCTGAATTGCTGCGGTTACTTACCGATGAGCGTCTGGGTACCGCCACCTGTGTGTGTGTGTGTTTTGTTCTCCTGTCCTGTAACTTGCATAGGACATACTGTATATAAACATCTTTTCTGCATATTCTCCCCGTCGTCTGCGAGATGTCTGTGTAATATCAACATAGGGATTACGGGAGGCGCTCGGACGTGCGGCCCAGGCAGTTTTATTTCTTACATCCGCTAATTTGTTATCCAGGGGCTCCTAACCTAACAGCGGCCACAGGGCCTGCGGCGTGGGCAGTAATATGGAGGGGCGGAGCAGGCTCGCGTGTCGCCACTTTCGTAGTCACAGCAGCTTTTGTCTTTCGTGTAAAATAATAAATATTAGTCATTTTTGTTTTCTATGTTCTGATGAATGGAGGTGTCGCTCAGGGTCCTGAGTGCGGGCGGTGAGCGTGATTTTATACTGATTGTGGGTCATAGATAATGACGGACAGGGTGCTGGAATGTACCCTCAGCGGTGAAGGGGTTAACTCGTATCCTAATGAAACCTACAGGCCAGGTTTACTAAACCAGACAACCAATGGCGTGCGTGTTTTGTGTTAGGATTGTTACACATTTGTTACACAGTTGTATAGAAGCCTCTGTGCCTGTTGTCCGCACTGGGTGTGTCTGCGCCGGGTGTCGGAGGCGAATGTCGCTCATCTGAATTAATGGACTGACCTGTACAAGACAAATGCACAGCGATCCCTACTCTGTATCTGTGACACAGCTCACACAGCGATCCCTACTCTGTATCTGTAACACAGCTCTCACACAGCGATCCCTACTCTGTATCTGTGACACAGCGATCCCTACTCTGTATCTGTGACACAGCTCACACACAGCGATCCCTACTCTGTATCTGTAACACAGCTCTCACACAGCGATCCCTACTCTGTATCTGTGACACAGCTCACACACAGCGATCCCTACTCTGTATCTGTGACACAGCTCACACAGCGATCCCTACTCTGTATATGTGACATAGCTCACACAGCGATCCCTACTCTGTATATGTGACACAGCGATCCCTACTCTGTATCTGTGACACAGCAATCTCTACTCTGTATCTGACACAGCTCTCACACAGCAATCCCTACTCTGTATCTGTGACACAGCTCTCATACAGCGATCCCTACTCTGTATCTGTGACACAGCTCACACAGCGATCCCTACTCTGTATCTGTGACACAGCGATCCCTACTCTGTATATGTGACACAGCTCACACAGCGATCCCTACTCTGTATCTGTGACACAGCTCACACAGCGATCCCTACTCTGTATCTGTAACACAGCGATCCCTACTCTGTATCTGTGACGCAGCTCTCACACAGCGATCCCTACTCTGTATATGTGACGCAGCTCTCACACAGCGATCCCTACTCTGTATATGTGACGCAGCTCTCACACAGCGATCCCTACTCTGTATCTGTGACGCAGCTCTCACACAGCGATCCCTACTCTGTATATGTGACGCAGCTCTCACACAGCGATCCCTACTCTGTATATGTCACACAGCTCACACAGCGATCCCTACTCTGTATATGTGACACAGCTCACACACAGCGATCCCTACTCTGTATATGTGACACAGCTCTCACACAGCGATCCCTACTCTGTATCTGTGACACAGCTCACACAGCGATCCCTACTCTGTATATGTGACACAGCTCACACACAGCGATCCCTACTCTGTATATGTGATGCAGCTCTCACACAGCGATCCCTACTCTGTATATGTCACACAGCGATACCTACTCTGTATATGTGACACAGCTCTCACACAGCGATCCCTACTCTGTATATGTTACACAGATCTCACACAGCGATCCCTACTCTGTATATGTCACACAGCGATCCCTACTCTGTATATGTGACACAGCTCTCACACAGCGATCCCTACTCTGTATATGTGACACAGCAATCCCTACTCTGTATATGTCACACAGCGATACCTACTCTGTATATGTGACACAGCTCTCACACAGCGATCCCTACTCTGTATATGTCACACAGCAATCCCTACTCTATATGTCACACAGCGATCCCTACTCTGTATATGTGACACAGCTCTCACACAGCGATCCCTACTCTGTATATGTGACACAGCTCTCACACAGCGATCCCTACTCTGTATGTGTGACACAGCTCACACAGCGATCCCTACTCTGTATATGTCACACAGTGATTCCCTACTCTGTATCTGTGACATAGCTCTCACAGCGATCCCTACTCTGTATCTGTGACATAGCTCTCACAGCGATCCCTACTCTGTATCTGTGACACAGCTCTCACAGCGATCCCTACTCTGTATATGTGACATAGCTCTCACACAGCGATCCCTACTCTGTATATGTGACACAGCGATCCCTACTCTGTATATGTGACACAGCTGTCCCTACTCTGTATATGTGACACAGCTCTCACACAGCGATCCCTACTCTGTATCTGTAACACAGCTCTCACACAGCAATCCCTACTCTGTATATGTGACACAGCTCTCACAGTGATCCCTACTCTGTATATGTGACACAGCGATCCCTACTCTGTATATGTGACACAGCTCTCACACAGTGATCCCTACTCTGTATATGTGACACAGCGATCCCTACTCTGTATATGTGACACAGCTCTCACACAGCGATCCCTACTCTGTATATGTGACACAGCGGTCCCTACTCTGTATATGTGACACAGCTCTCACACAGCGATCCCTACTCTGTATATGTGACACAGCGATCCCTACTCTGTATATGTGACAAAGCTCTCACACAGCGATCCCTACTCTGTATATGTGACACAGCTCTCACACAGCGATCCCTACTCTATCTGTGACACAGCTGTCACACAGCGATCCCTACTCTGTATCTGTGACACAGCTGTCACACAGCGATCCCTACTCTGTATCTGTGACACAGCGATCCCTACTCTGTATATGTGACATAGCTCTCACACAGCGATCCCTACTCTGTATCTGTGACACAGCGATCCCTACTCTGTATATGTGACACAGCTCTCACACAGCGATCCCTACTCTGTATATGTGACACAGCTCTCACACAGCGATCCTTACTCTGTATCTGTGACACAGCGATCCCTACTCTGTATATGTGACACAGCTCTCACACAGCGATCCCTACTCTGTATATGTGACACAGCGATCCCTACTCTGTATATGTGACACAGCGATCCCTACTCTGTATATGTGACACAGCTCTCACATGGCGATCCCTATTCTGTATATGTGACACAGCGATCCCTACTCTGTATATGTGACACAGCTCTCACACAGCGATCCCTACTCTGTATATGTGACACAGTGATCCCTACTTTGTATATGTGACACAGCTCTCACACAGCGATCCCTACTCTGTATATGTGACACAGCTCACACAGCGATCCCTACTCTGTATATGTGACACAGCTCTCACAGGGATCCCTACTCTGTATATGTGACACAGCTCACACAGCGATCCCTATTCTGTATCTGTGACACAGCTCTCACACAGCGATCCCTACTCTGTATATGTGACGCAGCTCTCACACAGCGATCCCTACTCTGTATATGTGACGCAGCTCTCACACAGCGATCCCTACTCTGTATGTGTGACACAGCTCACACAGCGATCCCTACTCTGTATATGTGACACAGCTCTCACACAGCGATCCCTACTCTGTATCTGTGACACAGCTCTCACACAGCGATCCCTACTCTGTATGTGTGACACAGCGATCCCTACTCTGTATATGTGACATAGCTCTCACACAGCGATCCCTACTCTATATCTGTGACACAGCTATCCCTACTCTGTATCTGTGACACAGCGATCCCTACTCTGTATCTGTAACAGCTCTCACACAGCAATCCCTACTCTGTATATGTGACACAGCTCTCACAGCGATCCCTACTCTGTATATGTGACACAGCGATCCCTACTCTGTATATGTGACACAGCTCTCACACAGCGATCCCTACTCTGTATATGTGACACAGCTCTCACACAGCAATCCCTACTCTGTATATGTGACACAGTGGTCCCTACTCTGTATATGTGACACAGCTATTACACAGCGATCCCTACTCTGTATATGTGACACAGCGATCCCTACTCTGTATATGTGACACAGCTCTCACACAGCGATCCCTACTCTGTATATGTGACAGCTCTCACACAGCGATCCCTACTCTATCTGTGACACAGCTATTACACAGCGATCCCTACTCTGTATCTGTGACACAGCGATCCCTACTCTGTATATGTGACATAGCTCTCACACAGCGATCCCTACTCTGTATATGTGACACAGCTCTCACACAGCGATCCCTACTCTGTATCTGTGACACAGTGATCCCTACTCTGTATATGTGACACAGCTCTCACACAGTGATCCCTACTCTGTATGTGACAAAGCTCTCACACAGCGATCCCTACTCTGTATCACAGCTCTCACACAGCGATCCCTACTCTGTATCTGTGACACAGCTCTCACACAGCGATCCCTACTCTGTATCTGTGACACAGCTCTCACACAGCGATCCCTACTCTGTATCTGTGACACAGCTCTCACACAGCGATCCCTACTCTGTATCTGTGACACAGCTGTCACACATCGATCCCTACTCTGTATCTGTGACACAGCTGTCACACAGCGATCCCTACTCTGTATGTGTGACACAGCGATCCCTACTCTGTATGTGTGACACAGCGATCCGTACTCTGTGTGACACAGCGATCCCTAATCTGTATATGTGACACAGCGATCCCTACTCTGTATATGTGACACAGCGATCCCTACTCTGTATGCGTGACACAGCGATCCCTACTCTGTATATGTGACACAGCTCTCACACAGCGATCCCTACTCTGTATGTGTGACACAGCGATCCCTACTCTGTATATGTGACACAGCTCTCACACAGCGATCCCTACTCTGTATATGTGACACAGCTCTCACACAGCGATCCCTACTCTGTATGCGTGACACAGCGATCCCTACTCTGTATATGTGACAGCTCTCACACAGCGATCCCTACTCTGTATGTGTGACACAGCGATCCCTACTCTGTATATGTGACACAGCGATCCCTACTCTATATCTGTGACACAGCTCTCACACAGCGATCCCTACTCTGTATATGTGACATAGCTCTCACACAGCGATCCCTACTCTGTATCTGTTACACAGCTGTCACACAGCGATCCCTACTCTATCTGTGACACAGCAATCCCTACTCTGTATCTGTGACTCAGTGATCCCTACTCTGTATATGTGACATAGCTCTCAAACAGCATTCCATACTCTGTATATGTGACACAGCTGTCACACAGCGATCCCTACTCTGTATCTGTAACACAGCTGTCACACAGCGATCCCTACTCTGTATATGTGACACAGCTGGCACACAGCGATCCCTACTCTGTATCAGTGACACAGCGATCCCTACTCTGTATGTGTGACACAGCGATCCCTACTCTGTATGTGTGACACAGCGATCCCTACTCTGTATATGTGACACAGCTGTCATACAGCGATCCCTACTCTGTATATGTGACACAGCTGTCACACAGCGATCCCTACTCTGTATGTGTGACACAGCGATCCCTACTCTGTATATGTGACACAGCGATCCCTGCCCTGTATGCTGACACACAGCGATCCCTACTCTGTATCTGTGACACAGCTCTCACACAGCGATCCCTACTCTGTATATGTGACACAGCGATCCCTACTCTGTATGCGACACAGCGATCCCTACTCTGTATATGTGACACAGCTCTCACATGGCGATCCCTATTCTGTATATGTGACACAGCGATCCCTCCTCTGTATATGTGACACAGCTCTCACACAGCGATCCCTACTCTGTATATGTGATACAGCGATCCCTACTTTGTATATGTGACACAGCTCTCACACAGCGATCCCTACTCTGTATATGTGACACAGCTCTCACATGGCGATCCCTACTCTGTATATGTGACACAGCGATCCCTACTCTGTATATCTGACACAGTTTACAATAGGTGAGTGCAGAATGTATTTGTACCGCTGATTGGCGCCTGCAGGTTGCGTTTCCTCAGGGCGGTAATTGGAGATGTAAATAAACCAAGAGACGTTGCTCGTCAGCAAGGACCAATAGATGACACGGAGACTAGTCAGGGAGGCGTTAAAGTTGCGCGTATTTTCAGGCAACACAAAATTCATTATACATAGTGGAAAAGCAAATTCGGGATTGTGTGACGTGGCTGCCGCCGGCTTTATCTATAGCTCTGCTGATGCTTTACACTAAGTACAGCTCACCCAGTTGTCTGCAGCTAAATATATTAAGGCCTGCAAATGTCTCGTCTCCTGACTGGCTGCTGGCCGTCTATTCATTACAGACAGAAAATTAAAGTTTCTCCAGGACGTAGGGCCCTGCTGGTGAAGACCGCTGCCGGTCAGTGTTGCCAGAGAGATGAGCATGGGACTTTTTTTTTTCCCCTTTGTTAAATTGGATCGAAACAAGTTTTTCTGTTGTTGCAACGGTCAGGGATAAAAAAATCCTCATTTGCAGGGGTCTTAATAATTAGGCCCCTGGTCTTGTGTGTCCCCTTCTGTTTACACAGGCTGTCCTAGAACTAATATGTCCCCGTAGGGCATAGGAACCCCATAACTCGTGTTGTCCTCTGTCATTGTGATGGCTGGTTCTGGTTCCGTCTCTCCTCAGACAGCGATCCGCTCTGCAGACCTCTCTCCCGTGGGCAGATGTGGTGTATATTCCAGTGATGACTGTGTCAGCTTTGTCTTCTTGCTGTAAATGGGGTTTGATCTTGGAAAATGATGTTGCTGGAAGTTAGAGGGATAATTTAGTTGTCCTGGTCCCTGTCAGGCACTATAAATATTAATGGGACTCTGGGCCAGCGTACAGTATCTGCCTCCCCTCTTTTTATCCTCTGCGGTCCCAGCGGACGGGGACTATTAATAAGAAACTTGCAGATCAGCATCCTGCGGTGCAAGGAGGCAGCTTCTGAGTAAATGATCTGTGAAGAATGTTACTGACAAAGACACGTACACGGCAGTGACCATGACAGGAGGTTGTAGCAGTAACGCTGCCTGATACAGTGTCACTCCGGGTTCTGTATCCTGGGACATTGCGCATGCGCACTAAGCGTAAAATCGCTGCGATGCGAAAAAATTTACCGAGCGAACAACTCGGAATGACCCCCGTGATAAGGTGAATGGAGAATAAAGTAGCAGCCAATCAGCTCCTAGCTGTCACGTCACAGACTGGGTTTGAAAAATGACCGTTAGGAGTGTGGCACGCCGGGCGCCATTACTGCGCATCTATATAGGGAGAGAGACAGTTGCTTCTTTAAAACTTGTTTTATTCCAGGAATCCGTAACACGTGTTTCATTATCACAGATCTGAGCTGCGTTTGGAAGGAGGCCGGGGTGTTGTGTGTCTCATCCCAGTGTGAGTCAGGGTCACGCAGCAGCAGCAGCTGTCTGTTACATTCCGCAGGGAGCAGAAAATCCCAATTATACCATTCTGGCTTCTCTCGCCCCTTTCTCTGCCTTGGGGCGTGCACGGGTTCCTTGTTCTGTATTTGGTTTATTTTTTTTGTGTGGGACTCGCTGAATGAGCGCTCACCAAATGAGTCTATGAACCCTCAGCGTTCGCAGTGCGCCGAAATGGATTGTTATCTGGGTGGGGTTTGGTCTCGGAGTATTATTTGGCTGGGTCAGGCGTGCTCTACTTTGTCCTGAATTTCCAAAAATGGTGGTTATGAAGAAATGGCGGAACATAGCGTTGTCCAGTGGTCCCTGTCTCCCTAGAGTTGGCGTTTCTTGCAGTTTCATCACAACAGGCAGAGCTGCTAGAGGTGCGGGCAGAGCTGCTAGAGGTGCGGGCAGAGCTGCTAGAGGTGCGGGCAGAGCTGCTGGAGGTGCGGACACGGCTGCTAGAGGTGCGGGCAGAGCTGCTAGAGGTGCGGGCAGAGCTGCTAGAGGTGCGGGCAGAGCTGCTAGAGGTGCGGTCAGGGCTGCTAGAGGTGCGGGCAGGGCTGCTAGAGGTGGCTGCTAGAGGTGCGGGCAGAGCTGATAGAGGTGCGGTTAGGGCTGCTAGAGGTGCAGGCAGAGCTGCTAGAGGTGGCTGCTAGAGGTGCGGTCAGGGCTGCTAGAGGTGCAGGCAGAGCTGCTAGAGGTGCGGTCAGGGCTGCTAGAGGTGCGGGCGGGGCTGCCAGAGGTGCGGTTAGGGCTGCCAGAGGTGCGGTTAGGGCTGCCAGAGGTGCGGTTAGGGCTGCCAGAGGTGCGGGCAGGGCTGCTAGAGGTGCGGGCAGAGCCGATAGAGGTGCGGTTAGGGCTTCTAGAGGTGCAGGCAGAGCCGCTAGAGGTGGCTGCTAGAGGTGCGGGCAGGGCTGCTAGAGGTGCGGGCAGGGCTGCTAGAGGTGCGGGCAGGGCTGCTAGAGGTGTAGGCAGAGCTGCTAGAGGTGCAGTTAGGGCTGCTAGAGGTGCAGTCAGGGCTGCTAGAGGTGGCTGCTAGAGGTGCGGGCAGAGCTGCTAGAGGTGCAGTCAGGGCTGCTAGAGGTGGCTGCTACAGGTGCGGGCAGAGCTGCTAGAGGTGTAGGCAGAGCTGCTAGAGGTGCGGTTAGGGCTGCTAGAGGTGCAGTCAGGGCTGCTAGAGGTGCAGGCAGAGCTGCTAGAGGTGGCTGCTAGAGGTGCGGTCAGGGCTGCTAGAGGTGCAGGCAGAGCTGCTAGAGGTGCGGTCAGGGCTGCCAGAGGTGCGGCGGGGCTGCCAGAGGTGCGGTTAGGGCTGCTAGAGGTGCGGTTAGGGCTGCTAGAGGTGCGGGCAGGGCTGCTAGAGGTGCGGGCAGAGCCGATAGAGGTGCGGTTAGGGCTTCTAGAGGTGCAGGCAGAGCCGCTAGAGGTGGCTGCTAGAGGTGCGGGCAGGGCTGCTAGAGGTGCGGGCAGGGCTGCTAGAGGTGTAGGCAGAGCTGCTAGAGGTGCAGTTAGGGCTGCTAGAGGTGCAGTCAGGGCTGCTAGAGGTGGCTGCTACAGGTGCGGGCAGAGCTGCTAGAGGTGTAGGCAGAGCTGCTAGAGGTGCGGTTAGGGCTGCTAGAGGTGCGGGCAGGGCTGATAGAGGTGCGGGCAGAGCTGCGAGAGGTGCGAGCAGGGCTGCATTCAGGCCTGCTAGAGGTGCAGTCAGGGCTGCTAGAGGTGCAGTCAGAGCTGCTAGAGGTGCAGGCAGAGCTGCTAGAGGTGCGGTTAGGGCTGCTAGAGGTGCAGTCAGGGCTGCTAGAGGTGCGGGCACGGCTGCTAGAGGTGCAGTCAGGGCTGCTAGAGGTGCGGGCAGAGCTGATAGAGGTGCGGGCACGGCTGATAGAGGTGCAGGCAGGGCTGCTAGAGGTGCAGGCAGAGCTGATAGAGGTGCAGGCAGAGCTGATAGAGGTGCAGGCAGAGCTGATAGAGGTGCAGGCAGGGCTGATAGAGGTGCAGGCAGGGCTGATAGAGGTGCGGGCAGGGCTGACTGCTAGAGGTGCAGGCAGAGCTGATAGAGGTGCAGGCAGGGCTGATAGAGGTGCAGGCAGAGCTGATAGAGGTGCGGGCAGGGCTGCCAGAGGTGCAGGCAGGGCTGCTAGAGGTGCAGGCAGGGCTGCTAGAGGTGCAGGCAGGGCTGCTAGAGGTGCGGGCAGGGGTGCTAGAGGTGCGGGCAGAGCTGATAGAGGTGCAGGCATGGCTGATAGAGGTGCAGGCAGAGCTGATAGAGGTGCGGGCAGAGCTGATAGAGGTGCAGGCATGGCTGATAGAGGTGCAGGCAGAGCTGATAGAGGTGCAGGTATGTCTCCTAGAGGTGCATTACTTATACTTTGGTTATCTTACGAATGTACACACAGTTAGGGATCAAGATGGATTATAATGTGCAAATTCCAGGCGTGTTTCCAGAGGTTAATTTGATACCATGTACAGCCGCTCCTGGTGGTACACTCAGGGTGCCAGGCTATGGCTGCGGGTGTGACAGAAACTACTGACGTCACACTGACCACTTCCATAAATCTCAGTAGAATTGCCACACAGTTCCGCGACCGTCTTGTTCCCCGTTTCTGTTGTGCACGGCCAATGCAAAAATGAAGAGATTTGCAGTTTGCACAATTCTATTAAATATGTTTTTCCCCTTTTTCTCTTGTTCTTCAACAAAACCGCGTTTTACTGGTTACATGAACGTCAGAATTCAGAACCTGGGCAGCACAGTAGCGTAGTGGTAAGCAAGGCTCTGTTTGGGTATACAGTCATTGTGTTAGAGATGTGCGGGTCCGGTCTCCAGAAATCCAAATTAACATGAATTTTGTGGGTCTGAACTGAACCAAAACCTGGTCCGGATCCCCTGAGGAGATCCAATCTGAATCGGGTCCCGCAGCGGGATGTAATGGCGTCCGAGATCGCCGGAGGTGCACGAAGACGGGCGATCTCGGGAGTTCTTTTAAAGAGGCATGGTTTTGCCTTTTAAGTGATTTCCCCCCGGTTTCAGTCTTATGGCGTTTCACAATTCGGATTTTAAATCCAAATTTCTGGTTTTGGATTGCAAAAATTACATGAGTTTAGCGTTTTTTGAAACTCTTTTTTTAATCAACGATTATCAGGTTTTTTTTTTATTATTAATTTTTTTCATTGATTTTTAAACCCAATCAAAAACTGAATCTGTACCAAAAGCAAAAGAAAATGATGAATGAGAACCAAAATGGCGAAAGCAGAATGTCGTCATTTCCACGAGGCTTAAAGATAGCATACGTATTAGGGACAGAATGACAGAAAAACTAGTATGTCAACATTCTCACAATGTCAACATAACATACGTATTGACATGATAATTGTCGACATGCTCAATGATGACCTTACGACCATATCAACATTCTCATTGTAAATGCGGAACATATATCCGGTATCCTGTATCTGTGTAGAGTTTATGTGTTCTCTCTGTGGTTGCGTGGGTTTCCTTCAGCTGCTCCAGTTTCCTCCCACACTCCAAAAACATACTGGTAGATGAATTGGATTCTGAGCAAATGTTAACCCTACATGTGATGGGGAATATAGATTGTAAGCTCCCGGGCAGCCACCGATGTGAGCCGATGAGGGGAAGCCTGGATCATCCTTTTTTCCTGGGAATGCAGACGCAGCCCTGTGAAGAGGAGAAGTAACGCCTGTGGGCGCAGGAAGAGGTGTGTGAGACCCCCCTCCCCCCCCCCCCCCTCCCGGCCGGCATTGTCCCGCAGCCTGAGCTCATATCCTGTGGCATGTGACCAATCTGGAGCCTCTCCATGTGTGGAGTCCTTGTGGTTTTCATAGAGGGGCCGCGTTTCCCTCCTCCTGTCCCTGCAGCATCTGGCGTATCTGTAACAGCAGCCTGTGCAGTTTATACCCCGGATACAGATGATTCACACGTTTGACCCGTTCTGGGCATAGATAGCGGTTACTCTTCCCAACAGGGAAGCCTTGTATACACCCACAGCTCTTCTCACTGTGCGAGGCATCTCAGGATACAGGAGGAGAGGCATCAAACCTTGGAGAGAGATAAAGTACTTACCAATCGGCTCCTAACTGCCGTCTTACAGGCTATGTTTGAAAAATGACAGTTAGGAGCTGATTGGCTGGTACTTTGTCTCCGTCCACTTTAGCATAGCGATACTTACACCGACCTATCCGGCGTCGAGCCGCAGCGCCTCCCTCCTCAGCGATCGTCTTTTCTTGGTTGCTGGCAGCTAAATGCCGCCGTCAACGGGTCAGCGTGCGAGGCTGCCGTCTGCACACGCCCAGTGCTGTTTAACGCGACACGGGATCCGGCAAAGCCGAAAGCCTTGGACCTCTCAGTGACATCATATATAGAGGACGTTACCTAAAATAATAGTCAATCTGCTGTCCCCATAGTGGCTGGGATGATGGCGATAATTGGCGGTAGGCGTGTTAAGGAGGCAAACATCGCTGGTTTCTCTAGCGTTAACCCTTTGATAAATGGCCCAAAGCAGTGAGAAAACTATTCTCTGGCGGTTTCTCGCTGCCTCATAAATAGAGCGGAGGGAGAGGTCTCATTCAGAAGGACAATGTTCCACTTTCATCTAACGTTACAATTACCATTTCTAAAGTATGTGTGATAACGCCGGAAGTAAGGTGATAATGAATTCACAGCATACACGCTAACGTGCAAGATGGAACTATCACACAACTTTACCTTAGAGCCGTGTCCTTATACAGAAATGTGTGTGTCTGTGTGGATGTGTGTGTGTGTGTCTGTGTGTGTCTGTATGGATGTGGGTGTCTGTATGGATGTGGGTGTCTGTATGGATGTGGGTGTCTGTGTGGATGTGGGTGTCTGTGGATGTGTGTGTCTGTATGGATGTGTGTCTGTATGGATGTGTGTGTCTGTGGGTGTGTGTGTCTGTATGGATGTGTGTGTCTGTGGGTGGGTGTGTCTGTATGGATGTGTGTGTCTGTATGGATGTGTGTGTCTGTATGGATGTGTGTGTCTGTGGGTGTGTGTGTCTGTATGGATGTGTGTGTCTGTGGGTGTGTGTGTCTGTATGGATGTGTGTGTCTGTGGGTGGGTGTGTCTGTATGGATGTGTGTGTCTGTGGGTGTGTGTGTCTGTATGGATGTGTGTGTCTGTGGGTGGGTGTGTCTGTATGGATGTGTGTGTCTGTGGGTGTGTGTGTCTGTGGGTGTGTGTGTCTGTATGGATGTGTGTGTATGGATGTGTGTGTCTGTGGGTGGGTGTGTCTGTATGGATGTGTGTGTCTGTGGGTGGGTGTGTCTGTATGGGTGTGTGTGTCTGTATGGATGTGTGTGTCTGTGGGTGGGTGTGTCTGTATGGATGGGTGTGTGTGTCTGTATGGATGTGGGTGTCTGTATGGATGTGGGTGTCTGTATGGATGTGTGTGTCTGTGTGGGTGTGTCTGTGTGGGTGTCTGTGGATGTGTGTGTGTTGGTGTGGATGTGTGTGTCTGTGTGGGTGTGTGTGGTGGGTGTATGTGTGTGTGTGTGTGTGTCGTGTGGATGTGTGTGTGTCTGTATGGATGTGTTTGTGTGTGTGTGTGTCTGTATGGATGTGTGTCTCTGTGGGTGTCTGTATGGATGTGGGTGTCTGTATGGATGTGGGTGTCTGTGGGTGTGTCTGTGTGGGTGTGTGTGGTGGGTGTGTCGTGTGGATGTGTGTGTGTTGGTGTGGATGTGTGTGTGTCTGTGTGGTGGGTGTATGTATGTGTGTGTGTCGTGTGGATGTGTGTGTGTCTGTGTGGTGTGTGTGTGTGTCGTGTGGATGTGTGTGTGTCGTGTGGATGTGTGTGTGTCGTGTGGATGTGTGTGTGTCTGTGTGGATGGGTGTGTGGGTGTGTGTGGTGGGGGAGTATTTTGGTTGCATTCATTTAGCATTTTGCTGACAGCATAAAACTTACACTTATGATACTATCCCTTTAAACCAGGGCAGTCATGGATTACACAGGTTCTGGGGCTGATTATTACCAGGTGACATGCAGGCTTGGAGTCAGCAGACACAGAACCTGTGTAATTCATGAGCATCCTGGTTTAAAGGGATAGTATGGTAAGCCTAATTAAATTGATGCGTTTCCCTGTACACCATAAATGGATTACTGTAACTTCCTTTCCCCACATCACACACGTTGTTAGCCCATTAATATCGCCTGTGCGCAGTTCCTGGCTGTGTGCGCTGTGCCTCGCCGCAGTGTTACTCTGCAGATAGTTACTGAAGTGAGTCTTGGAGAAATGAGTCTTGGGTAGGACTGTTGGGTTACTCTGTGCAGAACGTTGAGGGGAAGACTCACAGACCCGCGCCTGATACATTAGATGTTACAGGGCAGCTGCTACTTCAGCGGGGGTGGTCTTCTGTTTGCCGGCGGTCGGGCTCCCGGCGCTCAGTATACCGGCGCCGGGAGCCCGACAGCCGGAATACCGACAATTATTTTCCCTCGTGGGGGTCCACGACCCCCATAGAGGGAGAATAAAATAGTGTGGCGCGCGTAGCGCGCCACCGTGCCCGTAGCGTGGCGAGCGCGAGCCCGCAAGGGGCTCATTTGCGCTCGCCAAGCTGTCGGCAAGCCGGCGGTCGGGCTCCCGGCGCCGGGATGCTGGTCGCCGGGAGCCCGACCGCCGGCCAGCCGTAGTGAACCCCAGCGGGGGTGTCCGGGGCAGATGGACAGAGCTGTGCCACAGTCTGAGGGCTGTTTAGGTCTATACTTGCCCTGATGAATGGAAACTGCCCCTATGTTGCTCCTGAAATGCGTACAATAAATAAAAAAATAAATTGCTGTGTTCGCAATATGCAGATTTGTACGGAACTTGCGGAGTGTGAGTTGCTGCTAGGCGTCATTTTCATCAGCGCACAATTGCCCTTACTCTGTAGTTTCATTGACGCTAGTCGGCTAGTATTATTAATATCCTTTATTTATTTGGTGCCACAATGGTTCCGCAGCGCCCAGTTACAGCGTACATAAACAAATAATCACTAGTTTCTTAATATGCCCCAGACGCTGCACAAGCCGTTATATGTATAACTCCTCATCCCCCCCCACTGCGTATGTGTAACTCCCTATGATGTTATAGCAACAGCACCATCCATCTATGGCTATAGGCTTTTACTGTGACATTCAACCTGCCCCACTCTGCCGCCCCCCTCCCCCCCCAGGACGCAGGCAGTGAGGTTTAGCTGAATATATCCTATATGATCTATTGTTACAGCACAAGTAGCGATGTTGGTAAGATAAAGTAGACACAGATTGCTGAAAAGTGCCACAAAGTTCCACTTGTATCCTGTGCTAGGAGATTGCCGGCAGTGGAGGATATTTCCATGTGGAGGGCGGACTGGGAGCTTAATTCTAGATCCGGCATAGGTCGAGCAGCAACTAACGCCGGCACATCCCATGTGTCACGCTTCTGTTTTGTTACCATCAGATGATAATAAACTGCAGGTATATCTAGTACAGTATAACTAACGTAGCAAAGCTGCAGCTGTATGTAGAAGTCACTGTCCACAACTGCAACTCATCATACCAACGCTGTGCGTGCCTACAAGAATGCTGCAGTGATGGTGACGCTGTGCGACTACAGGCTGCAGTGATGGTGACGCTGTGCGACTACAGGCTGCAGTGATGGTGACGCTGTGCGACTACAGGCTGCAGTGATGGTGACGCTGTGCGACTACAGGCTGCAGTGATGGTGACGCTGTGCGACTACAGGCTGCAGTGATGGTGACGCTGTGCGACGGTGACGCTGTGCGACTACAGGCTGCAGTGATGGTGACGCTGTGCGACTACAGGCTGCAGTGATGGTGACGCTGTGCGACTACAGGCTGCAGTGATGGTGACGCTGTGCGACTACAGGCTGCAGTGATGGTGACGCTGTGTGACTACAGGCTGCAGTGATGGTGACGCTGTGCGACTACAGGCTGCAGTGATAGTGACTACAGGCTGCAGTGATAGTGACGCTGTGCGACTATAGGCTGCAGTGATGGTGACGCTGTGTGACTACAGGCTGCAGTGATGGTGACGCTGTGCGACTACAGGCTGCAGTGATAGTGACGCTGTGCGACTATAGGCTGCAGTGATGGTGACGCTGTGTGACTACAGGCTGCAGTGATGGTGACGCTGTGCGACTATAGGCTGCAGTGATTGTGATGCTGTGCGACTACAGGCTGCAGTGACGGTGACGCTGTGCGACTACAGGCTGCAGTGACGGTGACGCTGTGCGACTACAGGCTGCAGTGACGGTGACGCTGTGCGACTACAGGCTGCAGTGACGGTGACGCTGTGCGACTACAGGCTGCAGTGACGATGACGCTGTGCGACTACAGGCTGCAGTGACGGTGACGCTGTGCGACTACAGGCTGCAGTGATGGTGACGCTGTGCGACTACAGGCTGCAGTGATGGTGACGCTGTGCGACTACAGGCTGCACTGATGGTGACGCTGTGCGACTATAGGCTGCAGTGATGGTGACGCTGTGCGACTACAGGCTGCAGTGATGGTGACGCTGTGCGACTACAGGCTGCAGTGATAGTGACGCTGTGCGACTACAGGCTGCAGTGATGGTGACGCTGTGCGACTACAGGCTGCAGTGATGGTGACGCTGTGCGACTACAGGCTGCAGTGATGGTGACGCTGTGCGACTACAGGCTGCAGTGATGGTGACGCTGTGCGACTACAGGCTGCAGTGATGGTGACGCTGTGTGACTACAGGCTGCAGTGATGGTGACGCTGTGCGACTACAGGCTGCAGTGATAGTGACGCTGTGCGACTACAGGCTGCAGTGATGGTGACGCTGTGCGACTACAGGCTGCAGTGATGGTGACGCTGTGCGACTACAGGCTGCAGTGATGGTGACGCTGTGCGACTACAGGCTGCAGTGATGGTGACGCTGTGCGACTACAGGCTGCAGTGATAGTGACGCTGTGCGACTATAGGCTGCAGTGATGGTGACGCTGTGCGACTACAGGCTGCAGTGATAGTGACGCTGTGCGACTATAGGCTGCAGTGATGGTGACGCTGTGTGACTACAGGCTGCAGTGATGGTGACGCTGTGCGACTACAGGCTGCAGTGATAGTGACGCTGTGCGACTATAGGCTGCAGTGATTGTGATGCTGTGCGACTACAGGCTGCAGTGACGGTGACGCTGTGCGACTACAGGCTGCAGTGACGGTGACGCTGTGCGACTACAGGCTGCAGTGATGGTGACGCTGTGCGACTACAGGCTGCAGTGATGGTGACGCTGTGCGACTACAGGCTGCAGTGACGGTGACGCTGTGCGACTACAGGCTGCAGTGACGGTGACGCTGTGCGACTACAGGCTGCAGTGATGGTGACGCTGTGCGACTACAGGCTGCAGTGATGGCGACGCTGTGCGACTACAGGCTGCAGTGATGGTGACGCTGTGCGACTACAGGCTGCACTGATGGTGACGCTGTGCGACTATAGGCTGCAGTGATGGTGACGCTGTGCGACTACAGGCTGCAGTGATGGTGACGCTGTGCGACTACAGGCTGCAGTGACGGTGACGCTGTGCGACTACAGGCTGCAGTGATGGTGACGCTGTGCGACTACAGGCTGCAGTGATGGTGACGCTGTGCGACTACAGGCTGCAGTGATGGTGACGCTGTGCGACTACAGGCTGCAGTGATGGTGACGCTGTGCGACTACAGGCTGCAGTGATGGTGACGCTGTGCGACTACAGGCTGCAGTGATGGTGACGCTGTGCGACTACAGACTGCAGTGATGGTGACGCTGTGCGACTACAGGCTGCAGTGATTAAATTCCGGCAGAGAATGCTGATATATATGTGTTGCGAAGATTTGTCAGGTTTCGCTGAATATTTCAGTGTCTAGAGCAGTAATTTGCGCTGTGCTGGGAAACTAATGAAAATTCCTTTTCCTTTTTATCTACTGATTTGTTCTTAGCACTTTCTCGTCCTGTTGATTTGCAGTAAAACGACACGAAACTTGTATGAAAATGGGCCGTAATATTTCCGCTGCGTCTACTGGCCTGACTGACCGCGCTCCGCGCCTTTGTGTTTGGCCCCAAGATGTTATTTGAGTTGTTTCATTTTGACACAAATTTAAAACATGTTTCCGTCCTCTCCCCAATGTGCCACATATAGTAGTATAGTGCGATTGCTCCCATGTGTACTTATACACTAGTGTGACTGGCGTCTCTGTGACTTGTGTTACTCTGCACACACAAATATTTCCCCTGTGTAATTATCACATCTCCGTTACACTCTGCTTAGGTTTCATTATAGAAGACTGGCGCTGTTTGGTCCTAGAGAGGTGGTGGAACTCCCCCCCCCCCCCGCTCCCCCCCCTCCCCCGCCCCCAGGCGCCTATGCAATAAAAGTGTTGCGCGGCTTGGTCTCAAAAAGAAAGGGGCGTGGTCACACAATAGTAATAATGCCCACAGTAGTAGCACCCCGCAATACACAATGCCCACAGCAGTAGCGCCCCTTATGCATTGTCCGCTGTACTGGTAGTGCCCCTTATATAGAGCCCATAGTAGTGGTGCCCCTTATGCAATGCCCCCAGTAGTAGTGCCCCTTATGTCCCCAGGAGTGATGCCCCTTATAAAGTGCCCCCTTTACAATGCCCTCATTAGTAATGCCCTTAATGGTAATGCCAATGTGTAGTATTGCCCCCAGTAGTAATGTCGCCTGTAGTAATGCCCTCAGTCGTTTAGCCCCTGTAGTTTAGCCCTCAGTGGTAATGCCCCCAGTAGTAATGCCCCCAGTAGTAATGCCCCCAGTAGTAATGCCCCCAGTAATTTAGCCCCTGTAGTTTGCCCCAAGTAGTAATGCCCCCCAGTAGTAATGCTTCCCTGTAGTTATGCCCCCTGTAGTTATGCCCCCTGTAGTTATGCCCCCTGTAGTTATGCCCCCTGTAGTTTGCCCCAAGTAGTAATGCCCCCCAGTAGTTATGCCCCCTGTAGTTATGCCCCCTGTAGTTATGCCCCCTGTAGTTATGCCCCCTGTAGTTATGCCCCAAGTAGTAATGCCCCCAGTAGTAATGCCCCCAGTAGTTTGCCCCAAGTAGTAATGCCCCCAGTAGTAATGCCCCCAGTAGTAATGCGCCCCTGTAGCTTGCCCCCAGTAGTAATGCGTCCCTGTAGTTATGCCCCCAGTAGTTTGCCCCAAGTAGTAATGCCCCCAGTAGTAATGCGCCCCTGTAGCTTGCCCCCAGTAGTAATGCGTCCCTGTAGTTATGCCCCCTGTAGTTATGCCCCCTGTAGTTATGCCCCCAGTAGTTATGCCCCCAGTAGTAATGCCCCCAGTAATTTAGCCCCTGTAGTTTGCCCCAAGTAGTAATGCCCCCCAGTAGTAATGCGTCCCTGTAGTTATGCCCCAAGTAGTTATGCCCCAAGTAGTAATGCCCCCAGTAGTAATGCGCCCCTGTAGCTTGCCCGCAGTGGTTAGCCCCCTGTAGCTTGCCCCCAGTAGACACGCCGCTAACACACTAAAAAAAACAAAAAAACCACCATACCTACCAAGCCCCGCTCCCGCATCCGACCGCTGCAATCCTCCTGGTGTCCAACTCCCCAGCACTATGAGAGAGCTGTCATGACGTCTCTCCCATAGCGCGCACTGACCGCGCCGGAAGCCTTAGCTCAGTAGTGAGCTCCTGTCGCCGGCTTCCGCTGTGGAGAGAGAGCTGGATGTCCGCTGGTAACACAATCTCAGCGGGCGCCCAGCATCTTCCTGCGGCGCCGGCACACATCTGGTTAGGTGAGCCGGAGGTGGCGGAACGGCGTTCCGTCTCCAAGTGGAACTGACGGAACGCAGTTCCGCCCCGTTCCGGCTCACTTTAACCCCTGCTTTTATCACCGCACGGTTTACAGAATGTACCGCGTATTAACCCAAAGATTCTGCATTAGAAGTGGGCATCTGTGGGTTACCCCCATGAGCTACGCCCCAGAGGCTGCATTTAATGCAGATTTTTCCTTGCAGCTCCTGAAGCTGTGTTAAGTGCACCCTCTGGGGCTTAACACGCAAGGACGTGGCATCTATTTGAATAGGTTTTGACTGACAATTAAACCCTGCAGCTGATTGAATCTGCCCCCAAATGTATAAGGAGCACTAACCAATGTCATCTTGAGATGGCGTTAGGCCACTGAGTCCCCTCTCCTCTTATTGGATGGAGATCCAGTTTGTAGACAGATGCCGATTCCTCTGCCTCCCCCAGACCTCGCCATGCATAGGCAGACCTTAGTACATGCAGGCACAGCAATACTGCCAGGAGGAACTGTAAACTGTTGCTGCTACTAATTACTAGTAGTGTTAGGGCTTGGGGGCGACGGCTGTTTTTTGAAGCATCTGTTCCCGAGCCGAAGCAATACTGAATTGCAACAGTAGCTTGTCATCTGCTGCCTCAGCTCGAACAGAGGGCATAATTCTGACCTGATCCCAGCAGCAAAATTGTTCTCTAATGGGCAAAACCATGTGCAGGGCAGGTGTAACATGTGCAGAGAGAGTTAGATGTGGGTGGGTAATATTGTTTCTGTGCAGGGTAAATACTGGCTGCTTTATTTTCACACTGCAATTTAGATTTCAGTTTGAACACACCCCACCCACATCTGACTCTCTCTGCACATGTTACATCTGCCCCCCTGCAGTGCACATGGGGGGTGATTCAAACCTGATCGTAGATGTAGCACATCTACGACCAGTTTCACAGACATGCCGGGGGGAGGGGGGGGATACCCAGCACAGGGCTAGTCCGCCCTGCACGTCTGGCTCTGCCGCCCCCACACAGGTACAAAAGCATCGCGTGCTGGCAGGGGCTAGCCGCCAAGTCTCGGGTCGCAGCGGCTGCGTTGTTTTGTCACGGGCCCCACCCCGCGACCAATCAGGCAGAGGCGATCGCAGCCAAGAGATGCTGATAGCATCTCAGTGGGCTCCCAGGGTGCGCGCGCGCACTCCACAAAGTAATTCAGACTGTGTTCGCTGCCGCTGTAGCGATGCAGTCTGAATTACCCCCGTAGTTTTGTCCATTAGAGAACTATTTTGCTGCTGCGATCAGGTCTGAATTAGGCCCAGAGTCATATACTTAAATTTCATGGGTCAATTGGAATTAATAGTAAATAGGCTCCTATATATAGCAGCTCTATAGCCTATATCTCGCAGCGGTCTGTATTTGCTGGTTATTGCATATATCCAGTGCACAATGTATACCTCGCGTTGTGCTGGCTGTGCTCCTGCAATTACACAAGTATACAAAACAAAAGCACGGAGCTGCAGAGCGGTTACTGAAGATACGGGGTCACTTTTAGGGTGTTTCTTTCTTTTTGGATGGGCGCCGAGCCACTCTACTCCGTCAGTGGATTTTCATTTTATACCAGCGTTCTTTTCACCTTGCGCTATACTCCTGATGGAACCCCCTCCCTGTTGCACTTCAGCACAGATGCGTAATTTCAAGGGGCAATCTGAACAATATAATAAAACGCTGCGCACACACTAATTGCAGAATTGTCATACCTATACATATGGAGGCGATAATGTGAGCACCTCAATTTCAGTCAATATTAGCTTAGCAGATAACGAAAGGTGATGCGCAATTCATAGTACATGTAAATGAAGAACAGATCAGGAGGATAATACAGAACAAGGGATGTAGCACTGCGGATGTGCATTAATCTATGCTGAATTGCAGGAGCCAGGCTGATCGGTCTTTGTGAATGGTTGTCGATCAACCATGTTAGATGCAATTCTCACTGTGGGGGTCATTCAGATCTGATCGCAGCAGCAAATTTGTTAGCTAATGGGCAAAACCATGTGCACTGCAGGTGGGGCAGATGTAACATGTGCAGAGAGAGTTAGATGTGGGTGGGGTGTGTTAATATTGCAGTGTAAAAATAAAGCAGCCAGTATTTACCCTGCACAGTAACAAAATAACCCACCCATATCTAACTCTCTCTGCACATGTTACATCTGCCCCCCCTGCAGTGCACATGGTTTTACCCATTAGCTAACAAATTTGCTGCTGCGATCAGATCCGAATGACCCCCACAGTGAGAATTGCATCTAACATGGTGACGACAAACGATGGAATGTGCGGATTGATGGGTAATTCCAGGTAATTTGCTTTAAGCGAGCGAGGCTTTGGTTACGCCATATACTGTATCTTATTAGGGTTAATAGGCCTATATACATGTACTGTAACCCCGCTAACTACGGGGATAGCTACAAAATAAAGACACTCTGTTGCTCCAGTCATGCCAAACTCTTGGTGCACCAGCTCCTGAATGTGCGGTTTATTTGCAAGGTTATGCGACAAGACCCCTTATCAAGACTGTACTGATTAATTTATATGCAACACTTGTATATCTGTGTGCGGCTGAGAAGGCTGAATCTGCATGCGATTGCTTTCTTTCACGCCAAGTCCCGTATTGTCGCGTCAGCGAACGTGAGCTAAAATAATGCCCCACCACTTGGTGCTTCTCACTTTTGCCAGGCTCAACGCTGCATTCAGACCGGGAGAATGGGGTCACTTCTATAGGGGGGAAAGTAACCCGTTTCAATTTAGCAAAAGTATGAGGTTCTAGTAGTCCAGGCAGGAGATGATGAGTGTGTGGATGGGTTTCTTTGGGGCATCAGGGGTGAGAAAGGGCCTTAAGCTGGGCACACACCTCAGTGATGTGGTGATACAATGTAGCAATATATCACATAGGAGTACACACTACACAAATCTGATGTACAATGATGCAATATATTGTTACATGCTTAATGTCTTTTTCCAGCCAGTGTACCTGTGTTACAATGAAGAGAAGCAAAAATAAAAGATCAGAATCTAAGACTAGACATCCGCTATTGTGACTTGTTTAGGAAATGACCTATTAAGCTTAACGAGGAAATCCTGCAAATAACAAGACAACAGCCAAATGTTTCTCCTTATGGAGCGTAAGCGCACGTTGTCTCGCTAGAGGAAAACACAGGAGCTGTTTATAGCAGGAGCACATGTCGCCGTTGTCACAATAATTTCATTTTCTCTTTGTTTCTCAGCATCCAGTGCCGTCTGTGCCAAACTACAAGGCTTCAAAGTCCATCCCGGACTGGCTGCAGGCAGTGCAGAGATACATGAAGACGCTGCAGTATCCTTTGTGTTATGCTGGACAGGCAATGAATGGTAGAAGACCATCGGAGTTACAGGCAGA
This sequence comes from Pseudophryne corroboree, assembly GCF_028390025.1. Classification (NCBI taxonomy): domain Eukaryota; kingdom Metazoa; phylum Chordata; class Amphibia; order Anura; family Myobatrachidae; genus Pseudophryne; species Pseudophryne corroboree. The sequence continues at coordinate 928,617,197 of NC_086447.1, forward strand.
GACCCCCATCCCCATCCAAGGACCTGCCCCCCCCCCTTCCCCCAGAGGCCTCACATGTGCCGTGATCGCATACTATGACCCACGCGTGTTCTCTGGAGAGCAGAGCGGGTATCCCGGGAGGCCAGAGCCTCTACGTAAGTTTCCCTATGGAGCCGTTGTTACTAGCGAGCGGACCCGTCGCAGACTTTTAATTAAAAGTTCATAGGAAAAAGTTTTTAAAAAGTTTTATGCACAAGAAAAAACTAGTTCTTTTATAACCATAAAGCGCGATACGGTTAGTCAAAACGTAAGCACCGTCCACACTGTCGGGGGATGAAGCTCGTCAGAGGGAAACGACCTTAAAGATGACCGAATACTAACCTGACATCCTGCCCCGTTTAAAAAAAATGTTTTGCCCCCCTCCGTAGTCCGCTGTGCTGTATCTGTCACCAAGGAGCCCCCACAGCCGCCATGATACCTGCCCCTCCACAAACTTACCATCCTGGTACGGTGCGCAGATCTAGGCCTGGCAATAGTGACGCCGCATTCCGCCATTTTGTTGGGATAATGTGAGTGATGGGCTTACGGGGTCTCATTTTCACAGTGATGGGATATTTTCCAGCCGATGGGCTGCGTCTCCCGCTCTTTGTTCTGTCCTCCATAACGGTGGTCCGCGTAACTGTAGCCATTACTTGCTATGAGCCCCCCGTGACCAGTCCGGCCCTTTCCTCACACACACAAATAATAACCGTGGGAGGAGTGAGATTAAGGGGTACACTCGTTGAGTATGATAAATGGTGCATCAGCCAATCAGCTCCTAACTGTCATGTGTTTGAAAAATGACAGTTGGGAGCTGATTGGCTGGAGCACCTTCTATCGTACACAGCAAGTTTTATTAATCACAACGCGTTTCATCACTCTTTGATAAATGGGCCCCTTAGTTTTCCTAAGTGGGAAGCAGTCAGTGATATAATGGAGTTCAGCCGCATACAAGGGCGGGCTAAAGGTGGGTACACACCTAGCGATACAGTAAACTATATATCGGTCATTTTCCCCCTCCTGAGTGTGTCGGCAACGAGCGATGCGCGGCCCCGTAAGTCTGTAGCCTGGACCGCGCATCGCTCGTCGCCGTGCACCCATGCATGCAGCTCTTCTTGTACTCATCGTCCACAGCTGCATGCTCCGGCCGTCACTGTGCGATGTTCCTAAATGTAGAAATGTACAAAAATAGCTTTAATGCTCCTTTATAGAATGATAAAAAGACCTATAATATCAATATATGAAATGGTTAGTGATATAAGCCGGCGGTCCCTCTGTATCTCTGTGTCGGCACCTCCTAGTGACCATGCGCCCCTCCCCCCCCTCCCTCAGGCTGCGTTAAACACAGGTGGCATACTGCGGTTTGCACATCCTCCTATATCTGCGAGCCAGTTCTGCTTCTGTGCCAAGGAGCCGCCAGCAGAGGCTTCTCTCATGAGCCGGCACCTCATGTAATGTGCCGGGGTCAGAAGTGGGCACTGGTGCAGAAATCCCGGCCGGCAGCTGTCTCACACTCCTGTCTGCTCGCCGAGAGCCAGCTGCTTCCTTCTTACTAATTCCAGCCCCAAAAATGTGTCCCGGGCACTTAGTGACAGGACTTAATGCTAATGCCATCTGTTCCGTTTCTGGTGAAATCCCGTCACTGGAATCCGCTTAGGTGGAAACGTTCTGCAACGTTCTGTAGATCCTCATTCTCCTGTCACGGTTACCCCAGCCGCGCAGCTGAGGTACCTATATAAAATTAGCTTCAGGGATAGATGTTGTCATGCTGTGGTCGCCAGCCGAGGTGGGATTATGTCACCACAATCTGGCAAGGCATGCCGGGATTTGTAGTTCCACACCAGCTGGTGAGCCACAGGATGCCCAGTCCTGTTGCATTGGAATAAGATACCTTGCAGTCTGATTGCAGGGTGCTGCTTTGCTGGTGATATTACCGTGTAGCCTCCTTCTCGCATTCCCGCCGCTGCTGAATTCCGGTTATTTCACCTTAATGTCAGAAATTCAGATACAACCACACCGGGACACAGTTCTTTGAGATCCGGAAGACCAGGCCGATCAGTGGGTATGAAATATAATTACTTTATATCTCCGCCATTCCGCGGAGGCCGCTAACCGTGCTATTGCTGCACCGAATTTGGTGCTACCCCGGCGACGTACTGTCCTAAAATAATATATAGAATTATTGGAAAGACATCTCCGCCGTATACTTGTTCTTAATGTAAGGTCCCTAAAACGCGTCCTTTTATCGCCCTTCAGTAATCACATTTTTGCACTGCTCCGCAGAATCACCTTACTCTGTACTTGGCAGCAAGCGCTAGGTGCAAGACTTTCCCTCAGCCACAAATACGGCTCTGCAGAACCATGTGCTTTGTGGTAACGTAGGCACACCTGCGGATATTAATGTGCGCAGCTCCGCCAATTATACGGTTTCGCAGAGCACCGTGGCCGGCTTATGCTCTGTAAAGGAGGCAGCCATTTTGACAGATAAGCCAATATTCATGAAACTGTAGCCTGCCAGTACACTGCTGACCTCACAAAAGAGGCACGAGGCACGTGTTTGTCACGTCTCTGTGATGTCACTAGTCCCTGATGATATCATGGACTTGACTATTGATTCATTGTTTTATCCTGCAATATGGCTTCCTCCAGTGTGGTGTGTTATGCCGACATCAGAGTGTCGGCATGCAGTGAGTATACACTGTACAGCATCTCTCTCTCTCTTCTAGGCTGATGGAGACTGCGCGGGAGATGACGCGGGAATCCTTACCCATTAAGTGTCTGGAAGCGGTTATCCTGGGAATGTATCCTTTCATGGCGGCATGGTGGTTAGTAGCGCTGACCCCGCGGTCACAGCGATCTGACGGGGCAGCCATTGTCGGCAATGCTGTGGAAGGACAGACACTAAAGGGTGGGATCGTATATACTTTACTCTCGGTTCTACAAGGTAATAATTCACTGATGTACCAACCTTATACTGACCGAGGGGCAGATGTACCAACCTTTTACTGACCGAGGGGCAGATGTACCAACCTTTTACTGACTGAGGGGCAGATGTACCAACCTTATACTGACCTAGGGGCAGATGTACCAACCTTTTACTGACCTAGGGGCAGATGTACCAACCTTTTACTGACCAAGGGGCAGATGTACCAACCTTTTACTGACCGAGGGGCAGATGTTCTAAGCCATGGAGAGAGATAAAGTACCAACCAATCAGCTCCTAGCTGTAATTTTTCAAACACCGCCTGTAACATGAAAGCTTGGAGTTAGTTGGCTGGTACTTTATCTCTCTCCATTTTACCTCTCGTCAAGGCTTAATAAATATACCCCCTATATCTTTCTCCACTTTATCTCTCTCCAAGGGTTAGTACATCTGCCCCCCAATCACCCTAGTAATGTCCTGAAATGCTCTGTGTCGCTGTGAGCATCCCGGAGGTCTTCCTAGCTCCGCTTTATTAACTCTTTGCCCTCTTTCATATCTGGAGCCAGAGACACGAGGGAGCGATTAATGGAGAGCGTTGCATTCACCCTCAGCCAGTACACCCTGGATAACGACTGATTGTTATTGTATTGACTATTACATGTAAGTAAAAGCATTGTTCCAGTGTCTTGGCGGTTATGAGAAGGTGCTTGTGTTACACTCACAATTCCCATGCCAAAGAGTATTGGTATCTGGGGGGTCTGTGTACAGTACAAAGCCCTCGCTACAAGCTATCTCCTGCTCCTGTCGGCCATATTGTTAGGCTGTAGAATGCTCCTATAGGCTGACAGGTCACCCTCATCCCTTTACAGGAAACCTCTTTAGTCCCGAGGAGGAAATCTCAGATGGAAGGTAGAGGGTTAGTAGTGCTGATGGCGGGTTCAGCAGCTCGGCCCGTTTAGCCCACACATGCGAAGATGACACAGTTTACTGACGGGCTTTCAACGTTGTCATACCCCCCCCTGTGACCAAAGAGCTGACACCATTTTATTTATGTATGGTGGGGCTGTGCAGCTTCCAGCCCCTGGGTTTCACCTGTCGCCCCCCCACCACCCCTGCCTAGGAGACTGTAGTATAACAGAGATTTATTCAAGGACCAAAAACAATTAAAAAAATCTAATATATACATTGCTAATAAACGTGATTAATAAGCACATGAATACAGTATATATCCCATTTTAGAAAACGTTATACAGAACATTTAGTAGGTGCTGCTGCAGGAACTCTGTGCATTGCAACGTTTATCTACAGGTAATTCCTGTGCAGGACTTGTGGTAAGACCCCGAGTTCTGCGGTATCATTTATTTCAGCAGCATGAGTACGTGCTGCTGCTTCCTAATGCATCCGATCACAGTGTCATTGTATTGTAGGGGGCATTCCATGATCCTCGCTGTATGAAGCATCCTGCGCTAGTCATGTAAGGTCACTGCAGGCACCAGTGTGAGCGGGAGACGGGGCTTGTTAGGGGATGGAGCACAGATCCCCATAGTCTCTCCTGTTCCTTACTTGGTAACGCTCCCTGTGTTGAGGGATTGGTTCTGTGTTGTGATTTATTAGCTGTATAGACACTTGGAACATGCAGAATGTAATCAGAGGTTATTTCAGTGTCTGGGAGTGTGTATCCAGATGATAGATAGACGTGTCTGGGAGTGTGTATCCAGATGATAGATGGACAGTGTCTGTGAGTGTGTATCCAGATGATAGATAGACGTGTCTGTGAGTGTGTATCCAGATGATAGATGGACAGTGTCTGTGAGAGTGTATCCAGATGATAGATAGACGGTGTCTGTGAGTGTGTATCCAGATGATAGATAGACGTGTCTGTGAGTGTGTATCCAGATGATAGATAGACGTGTCTGTGAGTGTGTATCCAGATGATAGATGGACAGTCTCTGTGAGTGTGTATCCAGATGATAGATGGACAGTGTCTTGTGAGTGTGTATCCAGATGATAGATAGACGGTGTCTGTGAGTGTGTATCCAGATGATAGATGGACAGTGTCTGTGAGTGTGTATCCAGATGATAGATGGACAGTGTCTGTGAGTGTGTATCCAGATGACAGAAGGACGGTGTCTGGGAGTGTGTATCCAGATGATAGATAGACGTGTCTGTGAGTGTGTATCCAGATGATAGACGGTGTCTGTGAGTGTGTATCCAGATGATAGATGGACGGTGTCTGTGAGTGTGTATCCAGATGATAGATGGACGGTGTCTTGTGAGTGTGTATCCAGATGATAGATAGACGGTGTCTGTGAGTGTGTATCCAGATGATAGATGGACAGTGTCTGTGAGTGTGTATCCAGATGATAGATGGACAGTGTCTGTGAGTGTGTATCCAGATGATAGATGGACAGTCTCTGTGAGTGTGTATCCAGATGATAGATGGACAGTGTCTGTGAGTGTGTATCCAGATGATAGATGGACAGTGTCTGTGAGTGTGTATCCAGATGATAGATAGACGTGTCTGTGAGTGTGTATCCAGATGATAGATAGACGTGTCTGTGAGTGTGTATCCAGATGATAGATAGACGTGTCTGTGAGTGTGTATCCAGATGATAGATGGACAGTGTCTGTGAGTGTGTATCCAGATGATAGATGGACAGTGTCTTGTGAGTGTGTATCCAGATGATAGATGGACAGTGTCTGTGAGTGTGTATCCAGATGATAGATGGACAGTGTCTGTGAGTGTGTATCCAGATGATAGATGGACAGTGTCTGGGAGTGTGTATCCAGATGATAGATGGACAGTGTCTGTGAGTGTGTATCCAGATGATAGATGGACAGTGTCTGTGAGTGTGTATCCAGATGATAGATGGACAGTGTCTTGTGAGTGTGTATCCAGATGATAGATGGACAGTGTCTGTGAGTGTGTATCCAGATGATAGATGGACAGTGTCTGTGAGTGTGTATCCAGATGATAGATGGACAGTGTCTGGGAGTGTGTATCCAGATGATAGATGGACAGTGTCTGTGAGTGTGTATCCAGATGATAGATGGACAGTGTCTGTGAGTGTGTATCCAGATGATAGATGGACAGTGTCTGTGAGTGTGTATCCAGATGATAGATGGACAGTGTCTGTGAGTGTGTATCCAGATGATAGATGGACAGTGTCTGTGAGTGTGTATCCAGATGATAGATGGACAGTCTCTGTGAGTGTGTATCCAGATGATAGATAGACGTGTCTGTGAGTGTGTATCCAGATGATAGATAGACGTGTCTGTGAGTGTGTATCCAGATGATAGATAGACGTGTCTGTGAGTGTGCATCCAGATGATAGATGTGCAGTGTCTGTGAGTGTGTATCCAGATGATAGATGGACAGTGTCTGGGAGTGTGTATCCAGATGATAGATGGACAGTGTCTTGTGAGTGTGTATCCAGATGATAGATGGACAGTGTCTTGTGAGTGTGTATCCAGATGATAGATGGACAGTGTCTGTGAGTGTGTATCCAGATGATAGATGGACAGTGTCTGTGAGTGTGTATCCAGATGATAGATGTGCAGTGTCTGTGAGTGTGTATCCAGATGATAGATGGACAGTGTCTGGGAGTGTGTATCCAGATGATAGATGGACAGTGTCTTGTGAGTGTGTATCCAGATGATAGATAGACGTGTCTGTGAGTGTGTATCCAGATGATAGATGGACAGTGTCTGTGAGTGTGTATCCAGATGATAGATAGACGTGTCTGTGAGTGTGTATCCAGATGATAGATGGACAGTCTCTGTGAGTGTGTATCCAGATGATAGATGGACAGTGTCTGGGAGTGTGTATCCAGATGATAGATGGACAGTGTCTTGTGAGTGTGTATCCAGATGATAGATAGACGTGTCTGTGAGTGTGTATCCAGATGATAGATGGACAGTGTCTGTGAGTGTGTATCCAGATGATAGATAGACGTGTCTGTGAGTGTGTATCCAGATGATAGATGGACAGTCTCTGTGAGTGTGTATCCAGATGATAGATAGACAGTGTCTGTGAGTGTGTATCCAGATGATAGATGGACAGTGTCTGGGAGTGTGTATCCAGATGATAGATGGACAGTGTCTTGTGAGTGTGTATCCAGATGATAGATAGACGTGTCTGTGAGTGTGTATCCAGATGATAGATGGACAGTGTCTGTGAGTGTGTATCCAGATGATAGATAGACGTGTCTGTGAGTGTGTATCCAGATGATAGATGGACAGTCTCTGTGAGTGTGTATCCAGATGATAGATGGACAGTGTCTGTGAGTGTGTATCCAGATGATAGATGGACAGTGTCTGTGAGTGTGTATCCAGATGATAGATGGACAGTCTCTGGGAGTGTGTATCCAGATGATAGATGGACAGTGTCTGGGAGTGTGTATCCAGATGATAGATGGACAGTGTCTGGGAGTGTGTTTCCAGATGATAGATAGACGTGTCTGTGAGTGTGTATCCAGATGATAGATAGACGTGTCTGTGAGTGTGTATCCAGATGATAGATGTGCAGTGTCTGTGAGTGTGTATCCAGATGATAGATGGACAGTGTCTGGGAGTGTGTATCCAGATGATAGATGGACAGTGTCTTGTGAGTGTGTATCCAGATGATAGATGGACAGTGTCTGTGAGTGTGTATCCAGATGATAGATGGACAGTGTCTGTGAGTGTGTATCCAGATGATAGATGTGCAGTGTCTGTGAGTGTGTATCCAGATGATAGATGGACAGTGTCTGTGAGTGTGTATCCAGATGATAGATGGACAGTGTCTGTGAGTGTGTATCCAGATGATAGATGTGCAGTGTCTGTGAGTGTGTATCCAGATGATAGATGGACAGTGTCTGGGAGTGTGTATCCAGATGATAGATGGACAGTCTCTGTGAGTGTGTATCCAGATGATAGATGGACAGTGTCTGTGAGTGTGTATCCAGATGATAGATGGACAGTGTCTGTGAGTGTGTATCCAGATGATAGATGGACAGTCTCTGGGAGTGTGTATCCAGATGATAGATGGACAGTGTCTGGGAGTGTGTATCCAGATGATAGATGGACAGTGTCTGGGAGTGTGTTTCCAGATGATAGATAGACGTGTCTGTGAGTGTGTATCCAGATGATAGATAGACGTGTCTGTGAGTGTGTATCCAGATGATAGATGTGCAGTGTCTGTGAGTGTGTATCCAGATGATAGATGGACAGTGTCTGGGAGTGTGTATCCAGATGATAGATGGACAGTGTCTTGTGAGTGTGTATCCAGATGATAGATGGACAGTGTCTGTGAGTGTGTATCCAGATGATAGATGGACAGTGTCTGTGAGTGTGTATCCAGATGATAGATGTGCAGTGTCTGTGAGTGTGTATCCAGATGATAGATGGACAGTGTCTGGGAGTGTGTATCCAGATGATAGATGGACAGTGTCTTGTGAGTGTGTATCCAGATGATAGATAGACGTGTCTGTGAGTGTGTATCCAGATGATAGATGGACAGTGTCTGTGAGTGTGTATCCAGATGATAGATGGACAGTGTCTGGGAGTGTGTATCCAGATGATAGATGGACAGTGTCTTGTGAGTGTGTATCCAGATGATAGATAGACGTGTCTGTGAGTGTGTATCCAGATGATAGATGGACAGTGTCTGTGAGTGTGTATCCAGATGATAGATAGACGTGTCTGTGAGTGTGTATCCAGATGATAGATGGACAGTCTCTGTGAGTGTGTATCCAGATGATAGATAGACAGTGTCTGTGAGTGTGTATCCAGATGATAGATGGACAGTGTCTGTGAGTGTGTATCCAGATGATAGATGGACAGTGTCTGTGAGTGTGTATCCAGATGATAGATAGACGTGTCTGTGAGTGTGTATCCAGATGATAGATGGATAGTCTCTGTGAGTGTGTATCCAGATGATAGATGGACAGTGTCTGTGAGTGTGTATCCAGATGATAGATGGACAGTGTCTGTGAGTGTGTATCCAGATGATAGATGGACAGTCTCTGGGAGTGTGTATCCAGATGATAGATGGACAGTGTCTGGGAGTGTGTATCCAGATGATAGATGGACAGTGTCTGGGAGTGTGTTTCCAGATGATAGATAGACGTGTCTGTGAGTGTGTATCCAGATGATAGATAGACAGTGTCTTGTGAGTGTGTATCCAGATGATAGATGGACAGTGTCTGTGAGTGTGTATCCAGATGATAGATGGACAGTGTCTGTGAGTGTGTATCCAGATGACAGAAGGACGGTGTCTGGGAGTGTGTATCCAGATGATAGATGGACGGTGTCTGTGAGTGTTTATCCAGATGATAGATGGACGGTGTCTGTGAGTGTGTATCCAGATGATAGATGGACGGTGTCTGTGAGTGTGTATCCAGATGATAGATGGACAGTGTCTGGGAGTGTGTATCCAGATGATAGATGGACAGTGTCTGGGAGTGTGTTTCCAGATGATAGATAGACGGTGTCTGTGAGTGTGTATCCAGATGATAGATGGACAGTGTCTGTGAGTGTGTATCCAGATGATAGATGGACAGTGTCTGTGAGTGTGTATCCAGATGATAGATAGACGTGTCTGTGAGTGTGTATCCAGATGATAGATAGACGTGTCTGTGAGTGTGTATCCAGATGATAGATAGACGTGTCTGTGAGTGTGTATCCAGATGATAGATAGACGTGTCTGTGAGTGTGTATCCAGATGATAGATGGACAGTGTCTGTGAGTGTGTATCCAGATGATAGATGGACAGTGTCTGTGAGTGTGTATCCAGATGATAGATAGACGTGTCTGTGAGTGTGTATCCAGATGATAGATAGACGGTGTCTGTGAGTGTGTATCCAGATGATAGATAGACGTGTCTGTGAGTGTGTATCCAGATGATAGATGGACAGTGTCTGTGAGTGTGTATCCAGATGATAGATGGACAGTGTCTGTGAGTGTGTATCCAGATGATAGATGGACAGTTATATCAGGAGATGAGTGGTGTGTCAGTGAGGACAGGGCTGCATGTGACAGGGGCAGTGACATGATGTGAGGAGGGGAATGGAGGCAGCAGGAAGCCACAGACTGAGAGTTATATAGTGGGAGGAGCAGGGTCCCCAGCAGCACAGAGTGTATCAGGAGATGAGTGATGTCAGTGAGGACAGGGCTGCATGTGACAGGGGCAGTGACATGATGTGAGGAGGGGAATGGAGGCAGCAGGAAGCCACAGACTGAGAGTTATATAGTGGGAGGAGCAGGAACCCCAGCAGCACAGAGTATATCAGGGGATGAGGGATGTGTCAGTGAGGACAGGGCTGCATGTGACAGGGGCAGTGACATGATGTGAGGAGGGGAATGGAGGCAGCAGGAAGCCACAGACTGAGAGTTATATAGTGGGAGGAGCAGGGTCCCCAGCAGCACAGAGTATATCAGGGGATGAGGGATGTGTCAGTGAGGACAGGGCTGCATGTGACAAGGGAAGTGACATGATGTGAGGAGGGGAATGGAGGCAGCAGGAAGCCACAGACTGAGAGTTATATAGTGGGAGGAGCAGGGTCCCCAGCAGCACAGAGTATATCAGGAGATGAGTGATGTGTCAGTGAGGACAGGGCTGCATGTGACAGGGGCAGTGACATGATGTGAGGAGGGGAATGGAGGCAGCAGGAAGCCACAGACTGAGAGTTATATAGTGGGAGGAGCAGGGTCCCCAGCAGCACAGAGTATATCAGGAGATGAGTGATGTGTCAGTGAGGACAGGGCTGCATGTGACAGGGGCAGTGACATGATGTGAGGAGGGGAATGGAGGCAGCAGGAAGCCACAGACTGAGAGTTATATAGTGGGAGGAGCAGGGTCCCCAGCAGCACAGAGTATATCAGGAGATGAGTGATGTGTCAGTGAGGACAGGGCTGCATGTGACAGGGGTAGTGATACGATGTGAGGAGGGGAATGGAGGCAGCAGGAGATTTATATAAGGGACATTATATTGAAACATTGGTGGAAATTTTCTAAGGTCCCGATTCCATTCAAGTTTGCTTTTTTTTCTAAGTGTCATCTCGGGAATTTACTAAACTCAAATCTCGGCAGTGTTGGGGATATTCGTATTGAGATACACTGCCGATCACACAAATACGAATCAATAGACCATCGGTCAAACGTGGCTGTTATTTTATACAACACGGGAATTTACTAAGAATTCGTATTCTCAATCACTGCTGACAATAGTCAAACACTGCCCGGAAAGCATAGAATTCCTTCAGAAATTGAACTTTCAAGTAGACCTGCTTTTTGCTGGCGTGTTTTGATAGTCATGTACGGATCACTGAGATCCGTGCATGCTTCTCTATGCAAATGTGTGTGAAAGAGTTAAAAATAAAAATTGCGTGGGGGTCCCCTCCTCCTAAGCATAATCAGCCTTGGGGTCTTTGAGCCGGTCCTGGTTGTTAAATACCGGGGAAAAATTGCACCGGGGTTCCCCACTATTTATACAACCATCACCGGTCCTGGTTCCAAAAATACGATCGACAAAAGACGTAGGGGTCCCCCGTATTTTTAAAAACCAGCACCGGGCTCCAGTCTGTATTCCCTTACATGCGTTACAGATCAGCACTATACATACATAAAAATGCAATGATTAAATATTCATTAGGAAGAATATAGTATTTACAGGATTATCCCCTGTGCCACATTCCAGTACATTTCCTGGCACCCTTGGCCTGTACCCATATAATACATAGATTATCCGTTGCTAGGATACGATTGTGAGCAATCACAGTATATGTGAGATGAGCGGATTAGGGAGATGTCATTGTAATCGGGTCACATAGTGGATGAAGCCGCGGACACATTACTGAGCAGTTTATGTGCTGTACCTCAGAAATGAGAGCCCGGGGGCTAATGATAGTCGCAGATCACCTTGGTACCATGGGGATCATTCCGAGTTGATCGCTCGCTGCCGATTTTCACAGCGCAGTGATCAGGTAAAAAAAGCTGCAAAACTGCGTATGCATCGCAATGCGCAGGCGCGTCGTACAGGTACATAGAGGATTGATGCTGGGCGATGGATTTAGCGAAGATTCCATTCGCAGAGCTGATCGCAAGGAGATAGACAGGAAGAGGGCGTTTATGGGTGTCAACTGACCGTTTTCTGGGAGTGTTTGGGAAAACGCAGGAGTGTCCAAGCGTTTGCAGGGCGGGTGTCTGACGTCAATTCCGGGACCGGACAGACTGAAGTGATCGCAGCGGCTGAGTAAGTCCAGAGCTACTCTGAAACTAAAAAACTTTTTTGTCCCGCTCGGCTGCACACGCGTTCGCTCACTTGCAAAGCGAAAATACACTCCCTCGTGGGCGGCGACTATGCATTTGCACGGTTGCTAAAAGTAACTAGCGAGCGATCAACTCGGAATGAGGGCCCATATTCATTAGGTTCCCATTTCCTAAGCTGTGACCTGGGTACCCTATTTGGCCATTGGTGGATCTGCTATTCAGTGCAACCATGCATAGTAGATTTACTGGTAATTATAGGGTTAAAAAGGAGTATTATGACAATTTTTTGCATTTAAAGTATCACCCCTAATTCTATTAATGCAGATTCACTAAAGAGTCTTAGGTGATGATTCAGTTGTTTTGTGCGCCCCCTGCTGGGCGTCTATACGAATAGGTGCCCGACGGAGCAAGTCAGTTCTTTCTCTGTTTGGGCGCCCGTTAGTATTGACACGCCTAAAAGCACCGGGTTTAGCTACGCAAAGCGGCTAAATCCGTCTATGGAAGTTTAAACAGAATAGAGTGTCATAGTGGCGCTCCGAGCTCCCGGCTGCTCGTCTTAATTACAGGGGTCACCCAGCCTCAAACACTAGGGGGTTGATTCAATTCACCGACAGTTGAATAGCGTCGGGAATTAGCTCCCGGCGCTATTCAATTTAGCTCAAGTTAAGTTGGCAAATGCCCGTTCTCCTGGACTTAACAGGTTGATTTGTCGGGAGAACAGGCATTCTCCAACTTAACTCCCCGCCGCGATTCTGATTCCCGACAGAATAAGCCTTGCGCCGGCCGCCCGGCACCACTTTTGTTGGATTTCTTCTCTCATCCTCCGGGGGCGAGAGAAGAATTCCCGACAATTGAGTGTCACTTGGCGCTGTATTGAATAGCGCCGGGAGCTAATTCCCGGCGCTATTCAACTGTCGGTGAATTGAATCGACCCCTATGATATGAAACAATCTTAAATTAAAACATGGCGCTTAGAGTGCTCAAATCCGTAAATCAAGTTCTTTATACATTTATTATATTCTCAATATAGTTCAAAATAGCCGATATGAAGAAATGCAAAAATAATGTTCAGTATATGGGTAAAGGAAATCCGTAATGTCTCTTAATATCTTTTTTCTCCAATATAAGGATCCCTCGTACTAACCAGCTCATTTTTCAAACACAGCCTGTGACATGGCAGATAGGAGCTGATTGGTTGGCAGATAGGAGCTGATTGGTTGGCACTTTATCTCTCTCCTAAGCTTAGTACATCTGCCCTTAAGTGCTTAAAAAAAAAAATTGAACTACCAAGGTAGAAATGGCGCTGACAGGTGTTTTAGATCCCCAAGCTGCTGAATAGGAAGGGCTAGTTAGACCCTTTAAAGGACAAATAGAAACAGAATAATTCAGCGCTGATAGCTAGAAAAATATATATTTAAGCAATTTATTGTTTAAGAATATACGTCACTGATTCTTAATATAATTACATATATTTACTGTTGCAACAGAAATTAAAAAAATAAGTGAAAATAAAAAATAATAAAAAATATGGTACCAAAAAATATGTTTTAAAAGTTCCAAAGAGTAGGGCTAGGATCAACACTGCTTAATTGAAAATGCTGGGTAAATGCAAGACGCCTTATCCTGGGGAAATGTATATATGGTGTTACCAGTTCATTAAGGTGAGTCCTCCAGTCGGTTAGCACTCCGTAGATGTTGAGGGGATTCTCTCACTTGTTTTGGTAGTCCCGTATTGGAATTAGGTTGGGAATAGAACCATGGCAGGTCCCAATGCAGGTATCTTCCCTAAATTTATTCCATGGGGTTCACCGTTCCCGAGTTGGATGGTCGGCAGCTCTTGCAGTATGTGGGTCCCAGTCTGTGTCACCTATCTGCCCTTAAGTGCTAGATAAATAATTAATTGCTGCTGATCTCATTCCTTTTCATATTTTTGTTCTTCCCTGTAGTATATAATTGTAGCTTGTCTGTACTTCTATAATAACATGTAATTAACCAGTCAGTGTCCCAGAGCAGCGTGTTTGGTCGCAGAGGAGCCTTAAAGGTCTGATCTGTGCAGAGCGTCTCACCAGCCTAGTAATCCCTACTAATCCCTATGTGACCTGTGTCACCTGCTCTTAGTAGCGGCCACCGGTTGGGTGAAATGCGTCGCCGTATCCTGTGAGCTGTTGTGAGATGCGTCACCGTGTGCAGAATTCTACTCTAAAGTGATATACGTAATAATAAATCTGGAGTAAACAAGTTGGTCATATGACGTTTGTGTCACTTCCCTCTTCTTCCTTTACGAGCTCCGTGCCATAATATTCTGCATCACTGTGTACATTGTTACATAGACACCTAGGGGTACATTTACTAAGATGGGAGTTCTGTTTATGATGGGATGTTGCCCATATCAACCAATCAGCTTACAGGTATTATCCTTATTTCTGTGTAAGGATATCCTTATGTCTGTCCCATGCATGTTTCCATTGCTCTACTGTCTTATCCTCTAGCACCTCTGCTGGGAGGCTATTCCACTTGTCTACTACCCCTTCTGTGAAGTCCTTTTTCCTCTCATTTCCCCTGAACCTCCCTCCATTGTCAGTGCATGTCCTCGTGTCCTATTGCTTCTCTTCCTTTGAAGACTGTTCCCCTCCTGGACCTTGGTAAAACCCCTGATATATGTGACAGTCTCTATCATGTCCCTTTTTTCCTTTCTCTGCTCCAGCCACACACATGCTAAAATACTTTAGTCTTTCCAGGTAAGTTCTGTGCTGTAGGTCGTTCTCCTTTCTGTGGCAGCTCCCAATTATCCTCTAAACGCGGCTGTTTCGGAAGATCCACAGTTCAAAATAAGGTGAAAAAATATTTCAATTTTTTTTTTCAGTGATTTCCAAATAAAGGGTTAATGTCTCCTTAAGGGACAACTCAACCCGAAACTGCATTTTAGCATCCTCCATCCAGAGTAGAAGAACTGTCCACGCCAGGCTCACCCCACAGAGTCATCGCACCCCCCAGCTCTTTAACAGACGCTTCCGCTGGTGCTGTGACAAATGTGCGGCGTTAGTACATAACACCTGCGCCCTTCTGTTAGTTAGTCCAGGGACTAGAAGCGTCGCAAACCTGATCCGGGTACATATTCCCAATCTACAGGGACTCCAATTCTCTGCTAATGGGAAGAAGGGGGTGTTGGGGTCTCTGTCTGTGTCATATTATTATGTTCTGTGTTATATTTTATATTGTATTGCAAGGGTATTCAACATATGGAACTCCAGCTGCTGTGGAACTACAAATCTCAGCATGCCCTAATAGCAGAGCAGTGGCAGGGCATGCTGGGATATGTAGTACCACAGCTGCTGGAGGTCCGCATATTTATTCTTCTTGGACGGCCTTATTAACAGATAATAATGACAGGCAAAGGTTTGTATGTAGGTAGAGTTATTCTCTAAATTCCAAATCATTGTTATAATATTGCGCTAATGTATTGTTATAATAACGTGCGGCACGTCTGGGCAGCGGACTTTAGATCTAGGGTTTTCATTGAGAATTTATATGAAAAGGTGCGGGCGGGACATTTACTAAGGTGGTGTTCGGTAAAGTGTGTGATTTATACATTTCAGGGTTTCTTGTCAATTTGCAAATGCCAAGATTTACTAACCGCAAAACCGCCGGTAAATTGCCGTCTTACAAAGTGCCACATTACACCTCGCCGTTCCTCCTGTATACTTTGTGTAAGAATACAACACCTGAGATTTATGAAGCTGCAATTTCACTAACCGCTAGAAACCACCCGGAATATAAATGCGCTAGCGAGAGTCGAGATTACTGGAACCACGTACATTCTGCGCATTGTCCCGGTGTGAGCGCAAAACACAATAAAGTAAATTAATAAATTGGGAATCGCTGCCCTTGGCCCGTGCTAGTTCTCATCTGATATTTGGAGATATTACTCCACCATTTAATGCCACATGCAGTGCTGAGGTTAGCGTAAATCCTAAAACCTTGCATGGCGCACGCATTCCATCGTATGTACGCACTGGGTCACCATAGCGGTTGAGACGCGCAGATACTTGAGAAATGTGCTGAGCGTTCCTGGTGGCGATTTGGAGGTTGCTATTCGGACACACGGTGATGGCCCGCCTTATGTGCGAGCTACGCGAGTCCCGGTGTCGCATATAAGCCGATTGTGTAGCAAGCCTGATCATTCCTGCAATGTGCTGCTACTCCTGCGACACTGTCTCCACCATCCGCCTCATGCATGGTCTGCGCCACCTGCTATTCCCGTAAGGTGACATCGGAGTGAGAGGAGGGCGTTGGGACGTGGGAGGGGGGCTGCGTAGCCTTTATGTTGTGCACACAGATGGGGATTCAGCAGAAGTAATAAGGATACGCTACTGGCGAAGCTGATTATGGAACGATGGCGGGGAACACAAACATGTAATGTACTCTGACAGCAGCCAGAAACTCCTCATATTTATTCTCAGCGTATACAGTAATAAATGATAAATTCTCCGGCAGGGTCCACAGGCTATCCACAGGATAACAGAGGGATATGAGGTAGCGACAGTGGATTGGCACCAAACGATCAAAGCTTTCGGTCTCCCAGCATGCAACGGTCCCGTCCCTGTATCCCCGCTCAGGCAAATCAGTTTTTTGTTTGGTGCGGCAGGAGCTGGACCATGGTCAATGGGCTGCTGTTTTTGTAGCAGTCATAAGCTTTTTTATTTTATGTTTATAGTCTTGCTCCAACAACTTCCTGCCGGGTCGCGACTACGCTTACCCACGTGTACAGTGCTGTTTCGGCGGATGTCTGTGTACGATGTACTGGCAAGTCCAGCAGACGTTACCAGGCTGTGGCTGGAGCACGGGGAGAAGGTAAGGCATTGGTTTCGCTTAGTAGGAGAAACGCGAGACACAGCCGCACTGTTTCGGGATGGAGACTACTGAACAGTCGCTGACGTGGCTGCCACCTCTGGTGCACCAGCGCTTGGCCTCAGGGATCATAGGCTCCTAGGGTAGTATGAGGCTGCGATCCCTAGGGTCAGCAGTGGGGAGTCAGACGCTCCCTCGGTCGCCCCTCCCCCCGGTTCATGACCAGTTTCCTCCGAGTTTCCCGCCATTAACTGAGTTCCCGCTTCCGTCTGAGACGCTGTATATCTAAAAGGACCCAGTCGCAGCATTGGTGGCTGTGTGACTGGTGCGTCAGTGTTCACTTGGGCGTCTGTGTTCACTGTAGGTTCACGGGGCGATTGTGTACACTATTAGCGTCTGGATCCACTCAGCATTCGCTAACGTATTGATCGATCCTGGAAGAGGGGGTGAAGTCTCCCTGTATCCCACTCTCCTGAGTCGGGTGATACAGCACTAAGTGGGACATGTACTAAGAAGTGATAAGAGCAGAGAAGTGAGACAGTGGAGAAGTTGCCACATCAACCAATCAGCAGCTCTTTATAATTTTATAGTATGCAAATTATAGATGTTACTTCACTGCTGATTGGTTGTCATGGGCAACTTCTCCACTGGCTCACTTCTCCGCTCTTATCACTGCTTAGTAAATGTCCCCCTTAGTCTCTATCTACCTGTTGAGTACGAATAGTTGGATAAGTGTCTGATGCATACGAGTCTGATAACTATTACTGCTGGTTTCTTTCGCTATTCGACTGAATACGTTTATACTCCTATATAAGGTAATGCAGTGATATGTTTCTCCTATGTACTTGAAATGTATTTGTAGTTGATTATGTGCTCATATTGCTTATTATACTAATGTATAACATGTGACTGACAGTGTGATTGCTGACTTTACTATACTTCTGTCAGTTTTCTGTGTATTCCGATCCTCAATGCTGGTGCAAAGCAGGGTAGGGTCGGATTGTATGTCACTTTAAAACTTTTAAAGTGATTGCTGTCACAAATTGTGTAGTTAACACTGTACAGGTGTGTGATTTATTTATCATATCTAAGAGCGGCAAGGGTGAGGAAAAATACACTTTCCACAGCAGCACCAACACTCATATCATGCTTGTCTTGTGAAGCTGGGTTAACCTCTCAGGATCTGGTTCAAAATGGATTATGTGCAAATTGTTTTAGCTTTCACCAAAGCCTCTTGAATAATCCAAGGCAAGCGCAGGTTCAAGTTAAACCCCCATGGGTTACCTTTGCAAAGACATCCAGTATAGCTGAGCGGATAATGCCAGTTCCTATACCAGGGATAGGTTACCCTATTAATTCTTACATGCAACATTCCACCTGGGGTTTATCACATCCAGCACAGGAAGGGTACAATTGCCTCTCAAGCATCATCCTCAGCAGTAGAAGCTCGCAGAGCAGTTTGGCTACGTACTTGGAAAGCTGACTCAGAATCCAAGAAGGTTCTGGAGTCTTTGCCTTTTACTGGAGATATTTTTGGTTAAGAATTAAACAGTATTTTGGAATCAGAAGCAGATTCCAAAAAAGTGAAGTTTCCTTCTACACACAAATTCAAGCCTAGATTTCCAGCTTTTCGGACTCAAGGAAAAGCAAAAGGAAAGGGTTATGGCAAGCAGTCTCAATCTGACAGGTCTGGTAAGACTAAAAAGCATTGGGCTACCAGAGGACCGGCTTCCAAGTCAGAAGATAAGCCAGCAGTCTGATGGTGCGAGCCTCCACCTGGGGGACCCCAGGGTGGGAGGCTGACTTCTTCATTTTGCACAGATCTGGCAGCAGTCTACCACAGATGCCTGGGTGTGTCTACCACAGATGCCTAGGTGCAAGAAGTAGTATCTCACGGTTATGCGTTTGTTGGCAGACTCTCAACATAAAACAGGCTGAAAGGCTGGTGGTAAGTAAATCACATAGACATGAAACATCTTCAGTCTACACATGTTTCAGATGAGGACTCATCAAAGTATGAGGACTCATCGCACTCCGGCTCTGCATACAGAGACGAGGAGGTGGGCCTTAGCTCAGTGGACATACCAGAGCTAATTAGTGCTATGAAAGCCATTCTATCCTTAAAGGAGGCAGTAGAGCCTTTGTTAAAATCTAAGGCAGCTGTGATTAAATGTCCCAAAACAGTTAGGACTGAGTTTCCTGGGTCAGAACAGCTGACGGAAATGATGCAAGAGGCTTGGGTTACACCCAGTAAGAAGTTTAGCATTCCAAAGAAATGGAATTCCAATTCTCCTCTTCTGACTGGGGACTGTTTAAAAAGGGAGGTGGCTCCCAAAGTAGATACGCATGTCATTCGATTGGTGCGAAAATCTACATTACCTTTCCCTTCAACATCATTAAATGATGTCACGGATAGGAAAATAGATGGTTTTCTAAAAAACATTTTCTCCTTATCTGGGGCAATCATAAGACCAACCATGGCTTCAGCCTGGATGGCAAAAACAGTGGCAGCCTGGGCTGATGCATTAGAGGATGATCTTTCAATGGCATCTAGAGAGCAAAAATCCCATATTGCACATATCAAACAGGCGGCTATTTTTATGGAAGGATTCACCTGTCCAGTCAGGAGCGTCCCCACCATTAAATTGCTTTGGGACATCCCAATGTTATCCTGTGGATAACCTGTGGACCCTGCCAGAGAAATAATCGTTATGGTAGACTTGCCGTTGTTAGCGCTATTTCTCCTAAGTCCACAGGGATCCCAACCTGACGCACCTGATTTGAGGATCCTTTCACTCACTAACCTCTTCCTTCTTGTACGGAAGGGTGTGTATGTGTGTTCTTCTCGCCTGATTAGGGCTCTCTATGATTCTCCTGCCTTGAGCTTTGGAAAACAACTGATTTTGCCTGAGCCAGGAGGCGGGGATTTAGGGATGGGCCCGTTGCATGCTGGGAGGACGAAAGCTTTGATCGTTTGGTTCCAATCCGCTGTTGCTACCTCATTTCCCAATGTTATCCTGTGGACTTAGGAGAAATAGCGTTATCAATGGTAAGTCTACCATAACGATTATTATATGTTGTATTTAATAAAGTGCTATGTGCCAAAATATGCGGTATCCTATGGTAACCAATCAGGTGCTTGGAATCTGATGATCGCTACGTGCTAGAGTACATTGTACATATAAACAGCCTTTCATTAAATAAGCCTTATTCTCTCGCAAGGCCAAAACTTTCTAACTTATTCGTTTTAATCACAGGGTCAATAACGTGACTATTTTGCCTCTCATCCTGTGGTACCATGCTTGGCTGCTTTGTTAGTTAAAGACTGAAAACGCCATACTGGCACACCCTAATTCCTAATTCCATTGCTGAGACTTGTAGTGTCACCCAATAAAAATTGCAGATGCTAATCAGAATAACTGTAATGAACTCTGTAATCTAACGTAGAGCAAAATGTAGGTTCTTAGCATAATTTTTGGACAAAAAAATATGGGAGCACCAACCAACTACCAGGTAACCTCTGGTGACGGCTAGACATGAGAGCGTATGATTGTTTGTCCTCCTGGGAGTGCAGGTACGAGGTGCCTTCTCTTGCTGTCCTGATAAGTAAACACCTCTCGTAGTCTGTCGCCAGCGTCAGGGCAGAGATCCTGTATCCTTGTTGTATTTGTGTCACTCAGAAAACCCGTGGCAGGACAATGAGACGGGACATCATGGCTGGGTGCCTCTGTCAAATAGCGGCCTTCTCTGTATGCACGCACAGGCTGCACATCTCACGCTGCAGAGCCTCCAAGCTGGTGATTGCTCTGCAGTTTCTGTCCAATATCTACTGCTTTCTCAAATACCCTAATGCGTCTTCAAGTATTTTGAAAAATTAATGGTCATGTACCTGGGGAATACAGTTATTTTACTTGGGAGAAGCATCAGACGAGGCGGCGACGGCTGTAATTACCTCCTGTGCTTAGGACTCAACTCTGAAGAACTTGAGTAAAGGCGCAGCGGTATATACATGTGGGCATTACACACAGGTGCAGCAGTATAAACATGTGGGCATTATACACAGGCGCAGCGGTATATACATGTGGGCATTATACACAGGTGCAGCGGTATATACATGTGGGCATTATACACAGGTGCAGCGGTATATACATGTGGGCATTATACACAGGTGCAGCGGTATATACATGTGGGCATTATACACAGGTGCAGCGGTATATACATGTGGGCATTATACACAGGTGCAGCGGTATATACATGTGGGCATTATACACAGGTGCAGCGGTATATACATGTGGGCATTATACACAGGTGCAGCGGTATATACATGTGGGCATTATACACTGGTGCAGCGGTATATACATGTGGGCATTATACACAGGCGCAGAAGTACATATATGTAGGCATTATACACAGGTGCAGCAGTATATATATGTAGCAGTATATACATGTGTGCATGTATATACCGCTATATAGCATATGCAGTATATAGCATGTATATACCGCTGTTTCTATCTTTCCTGTGACTTTACTGGCATTATAGTATCTAATATCACATAGTGTCATTCTCTGTGGCTGAATAGGACCGCCAGGAACGGCTATCGGCTGTGTGCGGGTCCTTGCACCAGATAGAAAGCAATAAAATAAGACATCCACCAAAGCAATGAAAATAGGAACCATTATCACTTTAAGCTGCATTAAGCTCCATAGTGTAGGTTTTGTTTTCCTTACACAGTAGCGCCATCTACTGGTAGAAGCAGATATTACAGTTTGTGATTCGGTTCAGGCTCATTTGCAGGGCTCGTTTGGAGCCTGAAAGGTGCAAATTTGAACTGGACCAAACCATGCAGTAGGTGTAAATGCTATTTTATTTTAATTTCATTTTGCATGCATTGCGTCTAAGAGGCGAGGAAGGATCCCTACCAATCCATATTCTAATCTGTCTAAACATTTTTTAATTTGCCCTTGATGCAGCTCAATGTGAGGCCAAGGTACCAAATGTCACATGAGAGGTCTCCCGCTCTATGGAGACGCCTCCACAAAATAGAAGTGCACCCAGGTGTGCATAAAGGGGCTCTGCGTGCATAAGTGTGAGAGTCCCCTCAAATTCCTGACTTTAGTACATAGGAGTCAGACTGCAGTCCCCCACTAAGGAAATAGCGGTGCACCTTTCTAAAAACCGGGAACTGTCCCTAAACTGCCCTCGCCTGCGGCACACTAAACCTTCACATCCATCCATCATGATCCATAAACCCGTTTTCTTGGGAGAGTTTGCACAAAATATCTTTATATATTTTATTATTAAATCTTTACCTGTGGCAAAGTAAGAAAATTAATGCTGGGATTTGTAGTCCCTTAGCTGGTGGCTAGCAACATGTTACCTCTCTTCTATACAGTATTACCTGCACAGGATCAGGAGCATTTTCTGATCTTCACATTCTTCTTAAGGGATAATTGTGACCAAAAAGAAAACCACAGGTTAGTGTGAGAAAACCGCGTGCTGAGCGGTGTTATTGCAGCATAGTAATATTATTATACAGGAGAGACGGTGGAGGCCGCAGAGGATGAGATGGGAAGAGACGGTGGAGGTGGCAGAGGATGGAATAGGAAGAGATGGTGGAGGCTGCAGTGGATGAGATGGGAAGAGACGGTGGAGGTGGAAGAGGATGGAATAGGAAGAGATGGTGGAGGCTGCAGAGGATGAGATGGGAAGAGACTGTGGAGGCTGCAGAGGATGAGATGGGAAGAGACAGTGGAGGCGGCAGAGGATGAGATGGGAAGAGACAGTGGAGGCGGCAGAGGATGAGATGGGAAGAGATGGTGGAGGCCGCAGAGAATGGAATAGGAAGAGATGGTGGAGGCCGCAGAGAATGGATTAGAAAGAGATGGTGGAGGCTGCAGAGGATGAGATGGGAAGAGACGGTGGAGGCGGCAAAGGATGAGATGGGAAGAGACGGTGGAGGCCGCAGAGGATGAGATGGGAAGAGACGGTGGAGGCTGCAGAGGATGAGATGGGAAGAGATGGTGGAGGCTGCAGAGGATGGAATGGGAAGAGACGGTGGAGGCTGCAGAGGATGAGATGGGAAGAGATGGTGGAGGCTGCAGAGGATGGAATGGGAAGAGACAGTGGAGGCTGCAGAGGATGAGATGGAAAGAGATGGTGGAGGCCGCAGAGAATGGAATAGGAAGAGATGGTGGAGGCTGCAGAGGATGGAATAGGAAGAGATGGTGGAGGCCTCAGAGGATGGAATAGGAAGAGACGGTGGAGGCTGCAGAGGATGAGATAGGAAGAGATGGTGGAGGCCGCAGAGAATGGATTAGGAAGAGACAGTGGAGGCTGCAGAGGATGAGATGGGAAGAGACGGTGGAGGCTGCAGAGGATGGAATAGGAAGAGACGGTGGAGGCCGCAGAGGATGAGATGGGAAGAGACGGTGGAGGCGGCAGAGGATGAGATGGGAAGAGACTGTGGAGGCTGCAGAGGATGAGATGGGAAGAGACTGTGGAGGCTGCAGAGGATGAGATGGGAAGAGACAGTGGAGGCGGCAGAGGATGAGATGGGAAGAGACAGTGGAGGCGGCAGAGGATGAGATGGGAAGAGATGGTGGAGGCTGCAGAGGATGGATTGGGAAGAGACGGTGGAGGTGGCAGAGGATGGAATAGGAAGAGACGGTGGAGGCGGCAGAGGATGAGATGGGAAGAGATGGTGGAGGCCGCAGAGAATGGAATAGGAAGAGATGGTGGAGGCCGCAGAGAATGGATTAGGAAGAGATGGTGGAGGCTGCAGAGGATGAGGTGGGAAGAGAAGGTGGCGGCCGCAGAGGATGAGATGGAAAGAGATGGTGGAGGCTGCAGAGGATGGAATAGGAAGAGATGGTGGAGGCCGCAGAGAATGGATTAGGAAGAGACAGTGGAGGCTGCAGAGGATGAGATGGGAAGAGACGGTGGAGGCTGCAGAGGATGGAATAGGAAGAGACGGTGGAGGCCGCAGAGGATGAGATGGGAAGAGACGGTGGAGGTGGCAGAGGATGGAATAGGAAGAGATGGTGGAGGCTGCAGAGGATGAGATGGGAAGAGACTGTGGAGGCTGCAGAGGATGAGATGGGAAGAGACTGTGGAGGCTGCAGAGGATGAGATGGGAAGAGACAGTGGAGGCGGCAGAGGATGAGATGGGAAGAGACAGTGGAGGCGGCAGAGGATGAGATGGGAAGAGATGGTGGAGGCTGCAGAGGATGGATTGGGAAGAGACGGTGGAGGTGGCAGAGGATGGAATAGGAAGAGACAGTGGAGGCTGCAGAGGATGAGATGGAAAGAGATGGTGGAGGCCGCAGAGAATGGAATAGGAAGAGATGGTGGAGGCTGCAGAGAATGGATTAGGAAGAGATGGTGGAGGTGGCAGAGGATGGAATAGGAAGAGATGGTGGAGGCCTCAGAGGATGGAATAGGAAGAGACGGTGGAGGCTGCAGAGGATGAGATGGGAAGAGATGGTGGAGGCCTCAGAGGATGGAATAGGAAGAGATGGTGGAGGCCGCAGAGAATGGATTAGGAAGAGACAGTGGAGGCTGCAGAGGATGAGATGGGAAGAGACGGTGGAGGCTGCAGAGGATGGAATAGGAAGAGACGGTGGAGGCCGCAGAGGATGAGATGGGAAGAGACGGTGGAGGTGGCAGAGGATGGAATAGGAAGAGATGGTGGAGGCTGCAGAGGATGAGATGGGAAGAGACTGTGGAGGCTGCAGAGGATGAGATGGGAAGAGATGGTGGAGGCTGCAGAGGATGGAATGGGAAGAGACGGTGGAGGCTGCAGAGGATGAGATGGGAAGACATGGTGGAGGCTGCAGAGGATGGAATGGGAAGAGACAGTGGAGGCTGCAGAGGATGAGATGGGAAGACATGGTGGAGGCTGCAGAGGATGGAATGGGAAGAGACAGTGGAGGCTGCAGAGGATGAGATGGTGGAGGCTGCAGAGGATGGAATGGGAAGAGACTGTGGAGGCGGCAGAGGATGAAATAGGAAGAGACTGTGGAGGTGGCAGAGGATGAGATGGGAAGAGATGGTGGAGGCTGCAGAGGATGAGATGGGAAGAGATGGTGGAGGCGGCAGAGGATGAGATGGGAAGAGATGGTGGAGGCTGCAGAGGATGGAATGGGAAGAGACTGTGGAGGTGGCAGAGGATGAGATGGGAAGAGATGGTGGAGGCTGCAGAGGATGAGATGGGAAGAGATGGTGGAGGCTGCAGAGGATGGAATGGGAAGAGACTGTGGAGGCTGCAGAGGATGAAATAGGAAGAGACAGTGGAGGCTGCAGAGGATGAGATGGAAAGAGATGGTGGAGAACGCAGAGAATGGAATAGGAAGAGACGACAGAGGCCTCAGAGGATGGAATAGGAAGAGACGGTGGAGGCTGCAGAGGATGAGATGGTGGAGGCTGCAGAGGATGAAATAGGAAGAGATGGTGGAGGCTGCAGAGGATGAGATGGTGGAGGCAGCAGAGAATGGAATAGGAAGAGACGGTGGAGGCTGCAGAGGAAGAGACGGTGGAGGCAGCAGAGGATGAAATAGGAAGAGACGGTGGAGGCAGCAGAGGATGAAATAGGAAGAGACGGTGGAGGCTGCAGAGGATGGAATAGGAAGAGATGGTGGAGGCTGCAGAGGATGGAATAGGAAGAGACGTACAGCCTGCGGATATACAGCACCGATACACAAATGCTTCTCTTCCCAGGTGACAGAAGAATAAGTCATGTTGCTGGGTTACAGTGATTCTCCAACTGTGCATCAGGATACATCTATACTGTGCCTCGTACTGAGTGTGTCAGGGTGCCTCTATACTGTGCCCCGTACTGAGAGTGTCAGATGCCTCTATACTGTGCCCCGTACTGAGAGTGTCAGGGTGCCTCTATACTGTGCCCCGTACTGAGAGTGTCAGGGTGCCTCTACACTGTGCCCCATACTGAGAGTGTCAGATGCCTCTATACTGTGCCCCGTACTGAGAGTGTCAGGTGCCTCTATACTGTGCCCCATACTGAGAGTGTCAGATGCCTCTATACTGTGCCCCGTACTGAGAGTGTCAGATGCCTCTATACTGTGCCCCGTACTGAGAGTGTCAGGTGCCTCTATACTGTGCCCCGTACTGAGAGTGTCAGATGCCTCTATACTGTGCCCCGTACTGAGAGTGTCAGGTGCCCCTATACTGTGAGTGTCAGATGCCTCTATACTGTGCCCCGTACTGAGAGTGTCAGGGTGCCACTATACTGTGCCCCGTACTGAGAGTGTCAGGTGCCTCTATACTGTGCCCCGTACTGAGAGTGTCAGGTGCCTCTATACTGTGCCCCGTACTGAGAGTGTCAGATGCCTCTATACTGTGCCCCGTACTGAGTGTCAGGGTGCCTCTATACTGTGCACTGTACTGAGTGTCAGGGTCCCTCTATCCTGTGCCCCGTACTGAGAGTGTCAGGGTGCCTCTATACTGTGCCCCATACTGAGAGTGTCAGATGCCTCTATACTGTGCCCCGTACTGAGAGTGTCAGATGCCTCTATACTGTGCCCCGTACTGAGAGTGTCAGGTGCCTCTATACTGTGCCCCGTACTGAGAGTGTCCGATGCCTCTATACTGTGCCCCGTACTGAGAGTGTCAGGTGCCCCTATACTGTGCCCCGTACTGAGAGTGTCAGGTGCCCCTATACTGTGCCCCGTACTGAGAGTGTCAGATGCCTCTATACTGTGCCCCGTACTGAGAGTGTCAGGGTGCCTCTATACTGTGCACCGTACTGAGTGTCAGGGTCCCTCTATCCTGTGCCCCGTACTGAGAGTGTCAGGGTCCCTCTATCCTGTGCCCCGTACTGAGAGTGTCAGGGTCCCTCTATCCTGTGCCCCGTACTGAGAGTGTCAGGTGCCTCTATACTGTGCCCCGTACTGAGGGTGTCAGGGTGCCTCTATACTGTGCCCCGTACTGAGAGTGTCAGGTGCCTCTATACTTTGCCCCGTACTGAGAGTGTCAGATGTCTCTATACTGTGCCCCGTACTGAGGGTGTCAGGGTGCCTCTATACTGTGTCCCGTACTGAGAGTGTCAGGTGCCTCTATACTGTGCCCCGTACTGAGAGTGTCAGGTGCCTCTATACTGTGCCCCGTACTGAGAGTGTCAGGTGCCTCTATACTGTGCCCCGTACTGAGAGTGTCAGGTGCCCCTATACTGTGCCCCGTACTGAGAGTGTCAGATGCCTCTATACTGTGCCCCGTACTGAGAGTGGCAGGGTGCCTCTATACTGTGCACCGTACTGAGTGTCAGGGTCCCTCTATCCTGTGCCCCGTACTGAGAGTGTCAGGGTGCCTCTATACTGTGCCCCGTACTGAGAGTGTCAGATGCCTCTATACTGTGCCCCGTACTGAGAGTGTCAGATGCCTCTATACTGTGCCCCGTACTGAGAGTGTCAGGGTGCCTCTATACTGTGCCCCGTACTGAGAGTGTCAGGTGCCTCTATACTGTGCCCCGTACTGAGAGTGTCAGGGTGCCTCTATACTGTGCCCCGTACTGAGAGTGTCAGGTGCCTCTATACTGTGCCCCGTACTGAGAGTGTCAGATGCCTCTATACTATGCCCCGTACTGAGAGTGTCAGGTGCCCCTATACTGTGCCCCGTACTGAGAGTGTCAGATGCCTCTATACTGTGCCCCGTACTGAGAGTGTCAGGGTGCCTCTATACTGTGCACCGTACTGAGTGTCAGGGTCCCTCTATCCTGTGCACCGTACTGAGAGTGTCAGGGTCCCTCTATCCTGTGCCCCGTGCTGAGAGTGTCAGGTGCCTCTATACTGTGCCCCGTACTGAGGGTGTCAGGGTGCCTCTATACTGTGCCCCGTACTGAGAGTGTCAGGTGCCTCTATACTTTGCCCCGTACTGAGAGTGTCAGATGTCTCTATACTGTGCCCCGTACTGAGAGTGTCAGATGTCTCTATACTGTGCCCCGTACTGAGGGTGTCAGGGTGCCTCTATACTGTGTCCCGTACTGAGAGTGTCAGGTGCCTCTATACTGTGTCCCGTACTGAGAGTGTCAGGTGCCTCTATACTGTGCCCATACTGAGAGTGTCAGGGTGCCTCTATACTGTGCCCCGTACTGAGTGTGTCAGGGTGCCTCTATACTGTGCCCCATACTGAGAGTGTCAGGTGCCTCTATACTGTGCCCCATACTGAGAGTGTCAGGTGCCCCTATACTGTGCCCCGTACTGAGTGTGTCAGGTGCCCCTATACTGTGCCCCGTACTGAGAGTGTCAGGTGCCCCTATACTGTGCCCCGTAATGAGAGTGTCAGGTGCCTCTATACTGTGCCCCGTACTGAGAGTGTCAGATGCCTCTATACTGTGCCCCGTACTGAGAGTGTCAGGGTGCCTCTATACTGTACCCCGTACTGAGAGTGTCAGGTGCCTCTATACTGTGCCCCGTACTGAGAGTGTCAGGGTCCCTCTATCCTGTGCCCCGTACTGAGAGTGTCAGGGTGCCTCTATACTGTGCCCCGTACTGAGAGTGTCAGATGCCTCTATACTGTGCCCCGTACTGAGTGTGTCAGATGCCTCTATACTGTGCCCCGTACTGAGAGTGTCAGATGTCTCTGTACTGTGCCCGGTACTGAGAGTGTCAGGGTGCCTCTATACTGTGCCCCGTACTGAGAGTGTCAGGGTCCCTCTATCCTGTGCCCCGTACTGAGAGTGTCAGGTGCCTCTATACTGTGGCCCGTACTGAGGGTGTCAGTTGCTGTGTTACATATAACAGGAAGGCAGCTGGAGACACGTGACCCCATGTGATACACTGTAGCTGCTATGAATGAATATAGTTTGCTGCGCTTGTGAAAGAAAGCTGCTCAGGTTATTGTTTGGTAATTATTAAAAATTTGTTAGACCGAGCGCTTGTGTGTGCAGGTGTGTAGTGTTCTGTAAAGTTATATGACTGTTAAAAGTGGAATGAACAAAACAACAACAACAGATAAAATTAAACAATAATAGAGTAATAATTAAAAAAAATAATAATAAAAATAAATATAAAATGAAATTAAAAATAAATATAAAAATAAAATTAATACTAAGGGGAGGGGGGGGGGGGAGTGCAATGTTTACAGCTCCTTTGGGAATGATTTTGGAGCTTTTGGACACTTGAGTGAGAGGGCACAGTCTGTTGCGGTAAATCTATCCCTGACTTACCCTATTTTCCAGTGCAAGTTTGATTGGAGGTTCTGGTGTCTGTGACAGCAATTAGGTTAAGGATGGCTTTTCCTGCCTATGCCGTAGCTCACGTCCTCCTCCTCCTGGCCGCACTTTACAGAACACTACACACCTGCACACACAAGCGCTCGGTCTAACAAATTTTTAATAATTACTGTAGCTGCTATGTTACATATAACAGGAAGGCAGCTGGAGACACTTATACCCACGTAATACATTGTAGCTGCTGTGTTACATATAACAGGAAGGCAGCTGGAGACACTTATACCCATGTGATACACTGTAGCTGCTGTGTTACATATAACAGGAAGGCAGCTGGAGACACTTATACCCACGTGATACATTGTAGCTGCTGTGTTACATATAACAGGAAGGCAGCAGGAGACACTTATACCCATGTGATACACTGTAGCTGCTGTGTTACATATAACAGGAAGGCAGCTGGAGACACTTATACCCACGTGATACATTGTAGCTGCTGTGTTACATATAACAGGAAGGCAGCTGGAGACGCATGAACCCATGTGATACACTGTAGCTGCTGTGTTACATATAACAGGAAGGCAGCTGGAGACACGTGAACCCATGTGATACACTGTAGCTGCTGTGTTACATATAACAGGAAGGCAGCTGGAGACGCATGAACCTATGTGATACACTGTAGCTGCTGTGTTACATATAACAGGAAGGCAGCTGGAGACACGTGAACCCATGTGATACACTGTAGCTGCTGTGTTACATATAACAGGAAGGCAGCTGGAGAGACTTATACCCATGTGATACACTGTAGCTGCTGTGTTACATATAACAGGAAGGCAGCTGGAGACACGTGACCCCATGTGATACACTGTAGCTGCTATGTTACATATAACAGGAAGGCAGCTGGAGACACGTGACCCCATGTGATACACTGTAGCTGCTATGTTACATATAACAGGAAGGCAGCTGGAGACACGTGACCCCATGTGATACACTGTAGCTGCTGTTACATATAACAGGAAGGCAGCTGGAGACACGTGACCCCATGTGATACACTGTAGCTGCTGTTACATATAACAGGAAGGCAGCTGGAGACACGTGACCCCATGTGATACACTGTAGCTGCTATGTTATATATAACAGGAAGGCAGCTGGAGACACTTATACCCACGTGATACATTGTAGCTGCTGTGTTACATATAACAGGAAGGCAGCTGGAGAAACTTATACCCATGTGATACACTGTAGCTGCTGTGTTACATATAACAGGAAGGCAGCTGGAGACACTTATACCCACGTGATACATTGTAGCTGCTGTGTTACATATAACAGGAAGGCAGCTGGAGACACGTGAACCCATGTGATACACTGTAGCTGATGTGTTACATATAACAGGAAGGCAGCTGGAGACATGTGAACCCATGTGATACACTGTAGCTGCTGTGTTACATATAACAGGAAGGCAGCTGGAGACACTTATACCCATGTGATACACTGTAGCTGCTGTGTTACATATAACAGGAAGGCAGCTGGAGACGCACGATCCCATGTGATACACTGTAGCTGCTGTGTTACATATAACAGGAAGGCAGCTGGAGACGCACGATCCCATGTGATACACTGTAGCTGCTGTGTTACATATAACAGGAAGGCAGCTGGAGACACTTATACCCATGTGATACACTGTAGCTGCTGTGTTACATATAACAGGAAGGCAGCTGGAGACACGTGAACCCATGTGATACACTGTAGCTGCTGTGTTACATATAACAGGAAGGCAGCTGGAGACACTTATACCCACGTGATACATTGTAGCTGCTGTGTTACATATAACAGGAAGGCAGCTGGAGACACGTGAACCCATGTGATACACTGTAGCTGCTGTGTTACATATAACAGGAAGGTAACTGGAGACACTTATACCCATGTGATACACTGTAGCTGCTGTGTTACATATAACAGGAAGGCAGCTGGAGACACTTATACCCATGTGATACACTGTAGCTGCTGTGTTACATATAACAGGAAGGCAGCTGGAGACACTTATACCCATGTGATACACTGTAGCTGCTGTGTTACATATAACAGGAAGGCAGCTGGAGACACTTATACCCATGTGATACACTGTAGCTGCTGTGTTACATATAACAGGTAGGCAGCTGGAGATACGTGACCCCATGTGATACACTGTAGCTGCTATGTTACATATAACAGGAAGGCAGCTGGAGATACGTGATCCCATGTGATACATTGTAGCTGCTGTGTTACATATAACAGGAAGGCAGCTGGAGACACTTATACCCATGTGATACACTGTAGCTGCTGTGTTACATATAACAGGAAGGCAGCTGGAGACACTTATACCCACATGATACATTGTAGCTGCTGTGTTACATATAACAGGAAGGCAGCTGGAGACACGTGAACCCATGTGATACACTGTAGCTGCTGTGTTACATATAACAGGAAGGCAGCTGCAGACACGTGAACCCATGTGATACACTGTAGCTGCTATGTTACATATAACAGGAAGGCAGCTGCAGACACGTGAACCCATGTGATACACTGTAGCTGCTGTGTTACATATAACAGGAAGGCAGCTGGAGACACGTGAACCCATGTGATACACTGTAGCTGCTGTGTTACATATAACAGGAAGGCAGCTGGAGACACGTGAACCCATGTGATACACTGTAGCTGCTGTGTTACATATAACAGGAAGGCAGCTGGAGACACGTGAACCCATGTGATACACTGTAGCTGCTATGTTACATATAACAGGAAGGCAGCTGCAGACACGTGAACCCATGTGATACACTGTAGCTGCTGTGTTACATATAACAGGAAGGCAGCTGGAGACACTTATACCCACGTGATACATTGTAGCTGCTGTGTTACATATAACAGGAAGGCAGCTGGAGACGCGTGAACCCATGTGATACACTGTAGCTGCTGTGTTACATATAACAGGAAGGCAGCTGGAGACGCATGAACCCATGTGATACTGTAGCTGCTGTGTTACATATAACAGGAAGGCAGCAGGAGACACGTGAACCCATGTGATACACTGTAGCTGCTGTGTTACATATAACAGGAAGGCAGCTGGAGACACTTATACCCATGTGATACACTGTAGCTGCTGTGTTACATATAACAGGAAGGCAGCTGGAGACACGTGAACCCATGTGATACACTGTAGCTGCTGTGTTACATATAACAGGAAGGCAGCTGGAGACACTTATACCCACGTGATACATTGTAGCTGCTGTGTTACATATAACAGGAAGGCAGCTGGAGACACGTGAACCCATGTGATACACTGTAGCTGCTGTGTTACATATAACAGGAAGGTAACTGGAGATACGTGACCCCATGTGATACACTGTAGCTGCTATGTTACATATAACAGGAAGGCAGCTGGAGACACGTGACCCCATGTGATACACTGTAGCTGCTGTGTTACAAATAACAGGAAGGCAGCTGGAGACACGTGAACCCATGTAATACACTGTAGCTGCTGTGTTACATATAACAGGATGGCAGCTGGAGACACTTATACTCACGTGATACATTGTAGCTGCTGTGTTACATATAACAGGAAGGCAGCTGGAGAGACTTATACCCATGTGATACACTGTAGCTGCTGTGTTACATATAACAGGAAGGCAGCTGGAGACACGTGAACCCATGTGATACACTGTAGCTGCTGTGTTACATATAACAGGAAGGCAGCTGGAGACACGTGAACCCATGTGATACACTGTAGCTGCTTTGCTACATATAACAGGAAGGCAGCTGGAGACACGTGAACCCATGTGATACACTGTAGCTGCTGTGTTACATATAACAGGAAGGCAGCTGGAGACACGTGAACCCATGTGATACACTGTAGCTGCTGTGTTACATATAACAGGAAGGCAGCTGGAGACACGTGAACCCATGTGATACACTGTAGCTGCTGTGTTACATATAACAGGAAGGCAGCTGGAGACACTTATACCCACGTGATACATTGTAGCTGCTGTGTTACATATAACAGGAAGGCAGCTGGAGAGACTTATACCCATGTGATACACTGTAGCTGCTGTGTTACATATAACAGGAAGGCAGCTGGAGACACGTGAACCCATGTGATACACTGTAGCTGCTGTTACATATAACAGGAAGGCAGCTGGAGACACGTGAACCCATGTGATACACTGTAGCTGCTGTGTTACATATAACAGGAAGGCAGCTGGAGACACGTGAACCCATGTGATACACTGTAGCTGCTGTGTTACATATAACAGGAAGGCAGCTGGAGACACTTATACCCATGTGATACACTGTATCTGCTGTGTTACATATAACAGGAAGGCAGCTGGAGACGCGTGAACCCATGTGATACACTGTAGCTGTTGTGTTACATATAACAGGAAGGCAGCTGGAGATACGTGAACCCATGTGATACACTGTAGCTGCTGTGTTACATATAACAGGAAGGCAGCTGGAGACACTTATACCCACGTGATACATTGTAGCTGCTGTGTTACATATAACAGGAAGGCAGCTGGAGACGCATGATCCCATGTGATACACTAGCTGCTGTGTTACATATAACAGGAAGGCAGCTGGAGACACTTATACCCACGTGATACATTGTAGCTGCTGTGTTACATATAACAGGAAGGCAGCTGGAGACACGTGAACCCATGTGATACACTGTAGCTGCTGTGTTACATATAACAGGAAGGTAACTGGAGATACGTGACCCCATGTGATACACTGTAGCTGCTATGTTACATATAACAGGAAGGCAGCTGGAGACACGTGACCCCATGTGATACACTGTAGCTGCTGTGTTACAAATAACAGGAAGGCAGCTGGAGACACGTGAACCCATGTAATACACTGTAGCTGCTGTGTTACATATAACAGGATGGCAGCTGGAGACACTTATACCCACGTAATACACTGTAGCTGCTGTGTTACATATAACAGGAAGGCAGCTGGAGACACTTATACCCACGTGATACATTGTAGCTGCTGTGTTACATATAACAGGAAGGCAGCTGGAGACGCATGATCCCATGTGATACACTGTAGCTGCTGTGTTACATATAACAGGAAGGCAGCTGGAGACACTTATACTCACGTGATACATTGTAGCTGCTGTGTTACATATAACAGGAAGGCAGCTGGAGAGACTTATACCCATGTGATACACTGTAGCTGCTGTGTTACATATAACAGGAAGGCAGCTGGAGAGACTTATACCCATGTGATACACTGTAGCTGCTGTGTTACATATAACAGGAAGGCAGCTGGAGACACGTGAACCCATGTGATACACTGTAGCTGCTGTGTTACATATAACAGGAAGGCAGCTGGAGACACGTGAACCCATGTGATACACTGTAGCTGCTTTGCTACATATAACAGGAAGGCAGCTGGAGACACGTGAACCCATGTGATACACTGTAGCTGCTGTGTTACATATAACAGGAAGGCAGCTGGAGACACGTGAACCCATGTGATACACTGTAGCTGCTGTGTTACATATAACAGGAAGGCAGCTGGAGACACGTGAACCCATGTGATACACTGTAGCTGCTGTGTTACATATAACAGGAAGGCAGCTGGAGACACGTGACCCCATGTGATACACTGTAGCTGCTTTGCTACATATAACAGGAAGGCAGCTGGAGACACGTGAACCCATGTGATACACTGTAGCTGCTGTGTTACATATAACAGGAAGGCAGCTGGAGACACGTGAACCCATGTGATACACTGTAGCTGCTGTGCTACATATAACAGGAAGGCAGCTGGAGACACGTGAACCCATGTGATACACTGTAGCTGCTGTGTTACATATAACAGGAAGGCAGCTGGAGACACGCGAACCCATGTGATACACTGTAGCTGCTGTGTTACATATAACAGGAAGGCAGCTGGAGACACGTGAACCCATGTGATACACTGTAGCTGCTGTGTTACATATAACAGGAAGGCAGCTGGAGACGCATGATCCCATGTGATACACTGTAGCTGCTGTGTTACATATAACAGGAAGGCAGCTGGAGACACTTATACCCATGTGATACACTGTATCTGCTGTGTTACATATAACAGGAAGGCAGCTGGAGACGCGTGAACCCATGTGATACACTGTAGCTGTTGTGTTACATATAACAGGAAGGCAGCTGGAGATACGTGAACCCATGTGATACACTGTAGCTGCTGTGTTACATATAACAGGAAGGCAGCTGGAGACACTTATACCCACGTGATACATTGTAGCTGCTGTGTTACATATAACAGGAAGGCAGCTGGAGACGCATGATCCCATGTGATACACTGTAGCTGCTGTGTTACATATAACAGGAAGGCAGCTGGAGACGCATGAACCCATGTGATACACTGTAGCTGCTGTGTTACATATAACAGGAAGGCAGCTGGAGACATGTGAACCCATGTGATACACTGTATCTGCTGTGTTACATATAACAGGAAGGTAACTGGAGACACTTATACCCATGTGATACACTGTAGCTGCTGTGTTACATATAACAGGAAGGCAGCTGGAGACACTTATACCCATGTGATACATTGTAGCTGCTGTGTTACATATAACAGGAAGGCAGCTGGAGACACTTATACCCATGTGATACACTGTAGCTGCTGTGTTACATATAACAGGAAGGCAGCTGGAGACACTTATACCCATGTGATACACTGTAGCTGCTGTGCTACATATAACATGAACCCATGTGATACACAGAATGCCGGACTACCACTACCCTGAAAGTGTCTTATATCCTTTACAAAGAGCTTCCATATTGATGTGTATAAGATTTGCTGGAAACTGGACCGTCCGTATAGCGACAGTGTATGTAGGCTGTCATTATGTTCCCTATTTATCAGCTCTCTCTATATAGTGTTTGATATTTTAGATCAATTATTTGTATGTAAATAAATGTATTTTATCATTTTATATACTGTATGTGTCCCGACTGACCTAATTTCTGCCATGTCTTATTATCTCTACACAATATATGTTTTAGAGTTCCCGCTAGGATGCGGGCAGGGCAACGTGCCGAGGTGCGGGGAGAGATTCACTGTGGGGCGTGCGAAACGGCCCGGGAGATGGGGTCTTCGTCATCAATTTTAAGGTTGTGGCCAGCACTTAACGACGTGATAGACTGCCCCCAAGCCTTCCATTCACTCAGCGGTGATCGGCAATTGCTACTTTTCCCAGAACACTGCGGCCCACGGGTTGGGTGTTTTAGCAGGGATCCACTGAAATGGCAGGGCGCTTCTTAACACTTTTAAATATGGGCGTGGCGCACTGCTAAAACAGCAGCCTAGCGTGAAGACTGGGTTTTATCGCGCAATTCTTACCTTTGTCTTTTTTGAATTGCACCGAATTTGGGCGAGTGTACACATATTTGCCATTAAGATACTGCTGCTTTTATTACTAATTTTGCATATACTATATTAATAGTTAATTATATATATATTAGTACTGGAATCGCCTATTCCGGTGGCTGAATTCTGTTTTCATGGGAAAATCTTTCTTAACTCGGTGGTAAAGATATCTGACGAACGGGCAGGTGAGTGTGGAGCGCTTCCCCATCAGCTTCAAAACCCAGTTCTCAGGGAACTACTTTCACCACGTCGTGCTGGGGATCTACTGCAATGGGCGCTACGGCACGTTGGGCATGAGCCGGCGTTCGGACCTCATGGACAAGCCGATGACCTTTCGGACTCTTAGCGAGCTCATCTTTGACTTTGAAGACTCGTACAAAAAGTATTCGCACACGGTGAAGAAAGTCAAAATCGGTTTGTACGTGCCCCACGATCCGCACACTTTCCAGCCAATCGAATGGCGGTATCTAGTCATCAACATGGGGAAGATGGTTCGAGCCGATATCAAGAAGGAACTGGAGAAGCATGCACGGGATATGAGAATGAAGGTAAGGTAAAGCGTAGAAATGGTACTTCTGGAGGATATCTGTGGTCATCCGCTCCCAACTGTCACTTTTCACACATGACAGTTAGAAGCTGATTGGCTGGAGTACCATTTATCATATAGAATACGTTTTATCACTCGTTGATAAATCTGCCCCTGAGTATCATAGCTGCTTTATAGCCTAGAACAGAAAGTCCTCAAACTTTACATCACAGTCCAGGTTTTCAGGCTATCCATGATTGAGCACAGGTGATTTAATTAGTGCCTCAGTCAGTTTGATTTAACCATCCAGACTCATGAATGAATATCCTTAAAACCTGGACTGTAATGGCGGTGTTTGGGAAACTCTGGCCTAGAACCCTGAGTATAATAGTATCATTGGAATCATATAACCTTGTATAATGCCGTCACAGTTACAAGTTTGGATAATTGTTACAGTATTTCTTACATTTAACCTTTCTATGAATCATTATGCTGCAATAATGGCTAAAATAACTCTTGTCTAACTTCAAATGTTACATGTATCACTATAGACCTAGAGATAGCTTCCAGTCACTTGTGTTTCCATTTGTGTCCCGCTCCGACTGAGTCACAAGATCACAATGTGTCCTCCGAGGTCGCGCACAATACTTGGACTGCACTGGATTATATCATTTTGCAGTATAGTAATATTAACGAGGCATCAAAGCCAGCAGTCAGCTACTATTTCTGTAACAGACGCCAATATTTATGTTTCTGTTTACAGGGAACAGAACAAGAATGATTATACAGCGCTCTTGTAGTGTGACGGAACTTTCTAGAAGTTTTATAGATGGATTTTTTTTTTAACCTTCTGGTGTTTTTGTAGTAAAAATGTTTTTTCCAGTAACTGCAGTGGTCAGGTGTATAGTACTGTATATAGTGGAGATCAGTATGTACTACCGACGGTCGGGGTGCCGTCCGTCAGTGTCCCGGCAGCTGGGCGAGCGTAGAGTCCCCTTGCAGGCTCGCCACGAGTGGGAATAGCCCCTGTGAGCCAGGATTGCGTGTGTCGGCATTGTCAGCAGTCGGGATTCCACCGTCGGTATCCTGACCGCCGGTAATTTTACTGCACTCCGTATAGCGCTGTGTACATGAGTTGCTGATATGAATAAAGTATTATAATAATATAGATGAGAATGTATGTGGCATAGGCCTTTGTAGATAGTTATGTAAATTAGTAGGGGTGGCTATGCAGAGTAGTGGGTGTGGCTTATTTGGACATGAGGTGGTGATGAACAGCATTAATAATGTTTACTTACAAACCCAAACTGCCCAGTGATCCGCCCACAGGACGTAAGTGGCAACGTGGGCCCATGGGGTAGGGAAGGGGGGTGCATGACAGCATTCATGTGTCTAGAGAGAGGGTTCCATTACTTACATATGCTGTGGTGCTTGAGATTGTGAGCTGTGCAGGTTGGTGGCATTTACAGCGCTGCGGAGAGCGTGATGTCACTGCGCAGGGACCTCCATATCTGCCTATTGCTCAAGCACTGATCTTGTGTCCAGCATTCATGTAGTATACCTGTGCTCGTGTGGCAGTAACTCAGCGTTTACATTACCTGCTATGGGCACATTTCCCGGGCTGATGTATGGCAACACGGAAAGCACCCTGTGACATTAGCCTTATAGGTGGGGGGTGAAACGCGCTGGGGTATGGTGAATATAGATATGCCACACTATATGTTATATATGTCACATGGTTATACTCTGAGGGACGTCACCATACCAGCCCATACAGGCGACATCTATCCTCCGTCATCTCTCTCTTTCCTGTCACAGATCCTAAAGTCCTCAAGTGTCCAGTCACCTGTGAAAGAAAGGAGAGGGAAGTCCGTGTCCCCCCCGAGAGTCCGCATCAGCCCCCAGAGACGCGTCTGCCGGAGAGATAAATCGTGAGTATTGGAATAATCATCACTTCCATTTGTATCCGCAGCCGCTAGCCACCCACAGTGCAGTCAGGCCGATCAGATACCGCACTGCCGGCCTCCCACTCATGTCCCCACTGCCGGCCTCATAGTCAGCTCCCACGCTGCCCGCCTCCCAGTCACGCCCCCCACTGCCGGCCTCCCACTCGCGTCCCGCACTGCCGGCCTCCCAGTCACGCCCCCCACTGCCGGCCTCCCACTCGCGTCTGCCGGCCTCCCACTCGCGTCCCCCACTGCCGGCCTCCCAGTCACGCCCCCCACTGCCGGCCTCCCACTCGCGTCCCCCACTGCCGGCCTCCCACTCGCGTCCCGCACTGCCGGCCTCCCACTCGCGTCCCGCACTGCCGGCCTCCCACTCGCGTCCCGCACTGCCGGCCTCCCACTCGCGTCCCGCACTGCCGGCCTCCCAGTCGCGTCCCCCACTGCCGACCTCCCAGTCGCATCCCCCACTGCCGGCCTCATAGTCCGCTCCCACACTGCCGGTCTTCCAGTCGCGTCCCACACTGCCGGCCTCCCACTCGCGTCCGCCACTGCTGGCCTTCCAGTCCCGAGTCATCTCCCCCACTGCGGGCCTCATAGTCAGCTCCCACACTGCCGGCCTTCCAGTCGCGTCCCCCACTGCCGCCCTCACACTCACGTCCCCCACTGCCGGCCTCCCAGTCACATCCCCCACTGCCGCCCTCACACTCACGTCCCCCACTGTCGCCCTCACACTCACGTCCCCCACTGCCGGCCTCCCAGTCACATCCCCCACTGTCGCCCTCACACTCACGTCCCCCACTGCCGGCCTCCCAGTCCCATCCCCCACTGCCGCCCTCACACTCACGTCCCCCACTGCCGCCCTCCCAGTCACGTCCCCCACTGCCGCCCTCACACTCGCGTCCCCCACTGCCGCCCTCACACTCGCGTCCCCCACTGCCGCCCTCACACTCACGTCCCCCACTGCCGCCCTCACACTCACGTCCCCCACTGTCGCCCTCCCAGTCACGTCCCCCACTGCCGCCCTCACACTCACGTCCCCCACTGCCGGCCTCCCAGTCATGTCCCCCACTGCCGCCCTCACACCCACGTCCCCCACTGCCGCCCTCACACTCACGTCCCCCACTGCCGGCCTCCCAGTCACGTCCCCCACTGCCGCCCTCACACTCACGTCCCCCACTGCCGGCCTCCCAGTCACATCCCCCACTGCCGCCCTCACACTCACGTCCCCCACTGCCGCCCTCACACTCACGTCCCCCACTGCCGGCCTCATAGCTCCCACACTGCCGGCCTCATAGCTCCCACACTGCCGGCCTCCCAGTTGGCTCCCGCACTGTCGCCCTCACAGTTACATCCTCCAATCCCGGCCTCCCAGTTGGCTCCCGCACTGCCGCCCTCACAGTTACATCCTCCAATCCCGGCCTCCCAGTCGGCTCCCGCACTGCCGCCCTCACAGTTACATCCTCCAATCCCGGCCTCCCAGTCGGCTCCCGCACTGCCGCCCTCACAGTTACATCCTCCAATCCCGGCCTCCCAGTCGGCTCCCGCACTGCCGCCCTCACAGTTACATCCTCCAATCCCGGCCTCCCAGTCGGCTCCCGCACTGCCGCCCTCACAGTTACATCCCCCAATCCCGGCCTCCCAATCGGCTCCCGCACTGCCGCCCTCACAGTTACATCCTCCAATCCCGGCCTCCCAGTCGGCTCCCGCACTGCCGCCCTCACAGTTATATCCCCCAATCCCGGCCTCCCAGTCGGCTCCCGCACTGCCGCCCTCACAGTTACATCCTCCAATCCCGGCCTCCCAGTCGGCTCCCGCACTGCCGCCCTCACAGTTACATCCTCCAATCCCGGCCTCCCAGTCGGCTCCCGCACTGCCGCCCTCACAGTTACATCCTCCAATCCCGGCCTCCCAGTCGGCTCCCGCACTGCCGCCCTCACAGTTACATCCTCCAATCCCGGCCTCCCAGTCGGCTCCCGCACTGCCGCCCTCACAGTTACATCCTCCAATCCCGGCCTCCCAGTCGGCTCCCGCACTGCCGCCCTCACAGTTACATCCCCCAATCCCGGCCTCCCAATCGGCTCCCGCACTGCCGCCCTCACAGTTACATCCTCCAATCCCGGCCTCCCAGTCGGCTCCCGCACTGCCGCCCTCACAGTTATATCCCCCAATCCCGGCCTCCCAGTCGGCTCCCGCACTGCCGCCCTCACAGTTACATCCCCCAATCCCGGCCTCCCAGTCGGCTCCCGCACTGCCGCCCTCACAGTTACATCCTCCAATCCCGGCCTCCCAGTCGGCTCCCGCACTGCCGCCCTCACAGTTACATCCTCCAATCCCGGCCTCCCAGTCGGCTCCCGCACTGCCGCCCTCACAGTTACATCCTCCAATCCCGGCCTCCCAGTCGGCTCCCGCACTGCCGCCCTCACAGTTACATCCTCCAATCCCGGCCTCCCAGTCGGCTCCCGCACTGCCGCCCTCACAGTTACATCCCCCAATCCCGGCCTCCCAATCGGCTCCCGCACTGCCGCCCTCACAGTTACATCCTCCAATCCCGGCCTCCCAGTCGGCTCCCGCACTGCCGCCCTCACAGTTACATCCCCCAATCCCGGCCTCCCAGTCGGCTCCCGCACTGCCGCCCTCACAGTTACATCCCCCAATCCCGGCCTCCCAGTCGGCTCCCGCACTGCCAGCCTCCCAGTTTGGTCCTGCACTGCCTCACAGCCAGATCCCATCGCAGCATATACCCACAGATCGGGGATGTATGTATTTGAGGGGGATGCAGTTAATATACCGGCTGTCAGGATCCCAGCGTTCAGGAGATCAATGCCGGAATCCCGACAGCCAGTGAAACGTCGACGCCCGGAATCCCGACAAACACTTGGAATTCCCACTCAGTTGGTGGGTCCACACCACCAACCGTGTGGGTATAGAACCTGTGGTGAGCCACCGTGCCAGATGCATGGCGGGCAGACTCGCTGCCGGTATAGTGACAGCCGGTATCACATGTTTATTTGAGGGATCGTTCATCTTTGTGAAGCCTCTGAAGCTGCGTCTCCACGCTGGTGGCATTTAATCTGCGCTTGAGCCAGAAGTAGCATATTACATTTTTATGAGGCCAATAAAATAAAAGCAGTAGCGGTTTGATGGCCATCCTGGCACCAGATATGTCATCTCTAAGGTATATTATCCATTACAAGTAAATCTACCTTTTTTTTTTTAATATAAAATCGATACATGTTTTATAAAGTGTATATTCAATGATTAATGAGAATTCCTGTCCATTGTGACCAACGCTGGCCAAAGTGTATTTTTGTAATGTAACCTACTGTATATACATTGAATATAACATTTTACTGTAATATACGCCAGTTGTCACCCTGTGCAGTTGAGCAGTAAGCCTGCAGGTGTACTCCTTACTCACCCCACATAATCAGTGGTTCCCATACTCTGTCCTCAAGGCACCGTAACCGTCCTGGTTTCAAGAATATGCAGAGCTGAGTACAGATGACGAAATCAAAATGACTGAGGTACTAATTAATTCACCTGTGCCCAATCATGGATATCCTGAAAACCTAGACTGTTGGGGTGCCTTGAGGACTAAGGGGGTCATTCTGACCCGTTTGCACACAGCGGTTGTTCGCTGCGGTGCGAACGGGTCAGAACTGCGCATGCGCGCCATTGCCCGGCGACAAACGTTGCCAGGCAACGGAGCGCCTAGCGAGAAGAAAAGACGCAGCGCTGGATGGAAGAAAATTTACAGCGGAGAGGCGTTCCAGGGCGGATACTCACCGTTGGAGGCCGTTTTCAGGGAGTGATAAGAAGAACGCAGGCGTGTCCAGGCAAACGGAGGGCGGATGTCTGACGTCAGGACCGGGACCTTCATCGTTGGATCCGTCGCACAGGGTAAGTAGCTGTAGGGCTGGTCTTGTTTTGCAGGAAAATTTTTAAGCATAGCACGGCTGCACAAGCGATCGCAGCCCTGCTATGCTAAAATACACTCCCCCCATAGGCGGGGATTAGTTGATCGCAGCAGCAGCAAAAATTTGCTGGCTGCGATCAACTCCGAATGACCCCCTAAGGGTCTAATTCAGCAAGGATCGCAAATCAGCAAAATTAGCAGAAAAAAAAGTATACAAACGCAAATTCTGCAACTTAAATAGCAAAAACTGAGAAAAAAAACCCAATTTCTGAGACTTAGCAAAAACTGCGTATGCACTACGAAAAGTAAGCATGTAGGGGGCGTAGTAAAGGGCTGGACTCGCAAAAACTACAATGCGCGGGCGTGTTGTGGGCATATGCTGATGTTCGGTGGGCGGTACATTCGCAGTTTTTACAACAGATCGCACATTTCTGGTGTGCAGTTTCTGAGTGACTACAGGTCTACCTTAAAAATTGCACAAGCTGACCTCAGTTGTACACTGCATATATACTGCAATCATTGCTTCATTACACCCAGCTGATACACCTCAGACCACAAATCACTTCATTGCTGTATTGGAACTTAGAAACATGTGAGGTATTGTGTAACTCTGTAACACATGTTGATTGTGAAAATATATGTTACTAACCCATTTGTGTTTACACTTACTAACAATCGAGGTTTGACAACCGCACTATTTGATAGAAGCAAATGTAAAATAACCTTTACAAGCATTCTGCTGAGTAGTATCTGCTGAACGACATTTAGCTTCCTAACATTTTTTTTTTTTAAACAACCAACATTTTTTTGTTAAACAAAACATACCCACATACATTTTTATTTTATTTCTCTTACGTCCTAGAGGATGCTGGGGACTCCGTAAGGACCACGGGGTATAGACGGGCTCCGCAGGAGACATGGGCACTCTAAGACCTTTTAATGTGCGTGAGCTGGCTCCTCCCTCTATGCCCCTCCTCCAGACCTCCGTTAGATTCGGTACCCAGAGGAGACTGGACACACACTAGGGGAGCTCTCCTGAGTTTCTCTAGAAAAGACTTTTGTTAGGTTTATTATTTTCAGGGAGCACTGCTGGCAACAGTCTCCCTGCTTCGTGGGACTGAGGGGAGAGAAGCAGACCTACTTAAGTGATAGGCTCTGCTTCTTAGGCTACTGGACACCATTTGCTTCAGAGGGTCGGAACACAGGTGTCGTCCTTGCTGTTCGTCCCGGAGCCGCGCCGCCGTCCTCCTCACAGAGCCGGAAGATAGAAGCCGGGTGAGTATAAGAAGAAAGAAGACTTCAGATCTTCGTGAGGTACCGCGCAGCGGTCGCGCTGCGCGCCATTGCTCTCACACACACAACGGCACAGCAAGGGTGCAGGATGCAGGGGGGGCGCCCTGGGCAGCAATTTTTACCTCATATATAGGCTGGCACAAGTATAGATACTGCTGAGGCAGTATATGAATCCTGCCATCGAGGGGGCGGAGCTTGTTCCCTCAGCTCTAACCAGCGCCATTTTCTCGACAGCTTGCTGCAGAGAAGCTGCTCCCGGAC
The DNA here is from genome assembly GCF_028390025.1 of Pseudophryne corroboree. Taxonomy (NCBI): domain Eukaryota; kingdom Metazoa; phylum Chordata; class Amphibia; order Anura; family Myobatrachidae; genus Pseudophryne; species Pseudophryne corroboree. Next base: position 928,661,767 of record NC_086447.1, read on the forward strand.
TCTTCCCCTGCTGTACACACAGGGTGCAAATCGAGGGGGGGGGGGGGGGGGGGGGAGGCACATTAATTTGGTGCAAAATGTATTATTATAAAAGCTCTTACTAGTCTGGGACTTTGTTTCAGAACCACAGGGGCTGGGTGTGAGCTGGCATACTTTCTCTCTGTCTCTCCAAAGGGCCTTATTGTGGGTTTGTCCCCATATCCATATATCCCAGTGTGTGTGGGGTGTCAGTACGTGTGTGTCAACATGTCTGAAGCGGAAGGCTCTTCTAGGGAGGATGCAGAGCAGATGGTAGTATTGTCTCCGGAGGCACCGCCGACGGCTAATTGGGTTGACATGTGGAATGTTTTGAATGTGAATGTGGCTTTATTACATAAGAGATTGGACAAAGCAGAGTCCAAATGCCAACCAGGGAGTCACTCCATGGCTCGTACTGTGTCACAAGACCCTACAGGGTCCCAAAAACGTCCCTTTACCCAGATAGCAGACACTGATACCGACACGGATTCCGACTCCAGTGTCGACTATGAAGAGGAGTTGCACCCAAGGGTGGCAAAGAGTATTCAATGCATGATTATTGCAATAGAAGATGTATTACATATCACAGAGGACCCGTCTGTCCCGGACACACGGGTCTGTATGTTTAAGGGGAAGAAACCTGAGGTAACATATCCCCCATCACATGAGCTGAACGCTTTATTTGAAAAGGCTTGGGAAACTCCAGACAAGAGGCTGCAGATTCCCAAGAGACTTATAATGGCGTATCCTTTCCCCTCACAGGACAGACACGGCGAACTTAAAAGATCCTGCGGATCGCAACACCCTCGATAAAGACAGTGGCCCTCATTCCGAGTTGTTCGCTCGCTAGCTGCTTTTAGCAGCTTTGCACACACTAAGCCGCCGCCTACTGGGAGTGAATGTTAGCTTTGCAGAATAGCGAACGAAAGATTCGCAGAATTGCGAATAGAATAGCGATTAGAAATTTCTTTGCAGTTTCCGAGTAGCTCGAGACTTACTCTGCCACTGCGATCAGTTCAGTCCTTTTCGTTCCTAGTTTGACGTCACAAACACACCCAGGGTTTACCCAGACACTCCCCCGTTTCTCCAGACACTCCCGCGTTTTTCCCAGAAACGGCAGCGTTTTTTCGCACACACCCATAAAACGGCCAGTTTCCGCCCCGAAAAACACCCACTTCCTGTCAATCTCACTCAGATCACCAGAACGAAGAAATATCTTCGTTAAGCCGTGAGTAAAATACCAAACTTTTTAGCAAATTTACTTGGCGCAGACGCACTGCGAACATTGCGCATGCGCAGTTTGCGACTTATCGCACCGATGCGAAGAAAACTAATGAGCTAACAACTCGGAATGAGGGTGTTTTGTTGACATTAGGTCACAAAGGACGCAGCGTTATATATGAGGGAGGCTGCGAGAGATATTGGGCTCTTGGGTTCAAGAGCAAATGCCATGGCAATTTCAGCTAGGAGGTCACTCTGGACCCGCCAATGGACTGGGGATGCTGACTCCAAGAGACTTATGGAGGCTTTGCCTTACAAGGGTGAAGTTCTGTTTGGGGAAGGCCTTGTGGACCTGGTTTCCACAGCTACCGTGGGTAAGTCTTCTTTTCTGCCTTACATTCCCCCACAACAAAAGAAAACACCTCAATAACAGATGCAGTCCGTTTGGTCTCAAATTCAAAAAGGGGCGCGGTTCATCCTTCCTCGCCAGAGGTAGAGGTAGGGGGAAAAGAACACCAGCTTCGGCTAGTTCCCAGGGACAAAAGTCCTCCCCCGACCTCTACCAAATCCACCGCATGACGCTGGGGCTCCGCTGCGGGAGTCCGCATCGGTGGGGACACGTCTTCAGCTCTTCAGCCAGGTCTGGGTTCATTCGGACTTGGATCCTTGGGTGATAGGAATTGTGTCCCAAGGCTACAGGGAAAGGGGTTCTATTCAGCCCTGTTTGTGGTCCCGAAGCCGGACGGTTAGGTCAGACCGATTCTGAACCTAAAATCCCTAAATCTATATCTGAGGAGATTCAAATTCAAAATGGAATCTCTCCGGGCAGTGATCTCCAGCCTGGAAGGGGGGGATTTTATGGTGTCACTAGACATAAAGGATGCATACCTTCATGTTCCCATATATGCCCCCCATCAGGAATACCTGAGATTCGCTGTACAGGATTGTCATTACCAATTTCAGACGTTGCCGTTTGGACTCTCCACGGCCCCGAGGATTTTCACCAAGATAATGGCGGAAATGAAATGATTGTGCTCCTGCGCAAGCATGGAGTCACAATTATCCCATACTTGGACGATCTGATAAAAGCGAGATCAAGGGAGAAATTGCTGAACAGTGTGGCGCTCTCGTTGAGAGTGCTCCAGCAACACGGTTGGATTCTAAATCTACCGAAGTCACAGTTGATTCTGACAACTCGACTACCGTTCCTAGGTATGATACTGGATACGGAACAAATTAAGGTCTTGTTGACATTACCTTCATGTTCCCATATATCCTCCTCATCAGGCGTTCCCGAGTTTCGCTGTACAGGATTGTCATTACCTGTTTCAGACGTTGCCGTTTGGGCTTTCCACGGCCCCGGGAATTTTCACCAAGGTAATGGCAGAAATGATGGTGCTCCTGCGCAAGCAGGGTGTCAAAATTATCCCGTACTTGGACGATCTCCTGCTAAAAGCTGAGATCAAGAGAACAATTACTGAAGAGCGTGGCTCTCTCTCTGAGGGTGGTACAACAACACGGCTGGCTTCTAAATTTGCCAAAGTCGCAGTTGGTCCAGACAACTCGGCTGTCGTTTTTGCCCATGATTCTGGACACGGAACGGCAGAGGGTTTTTCTTCCAGTGGAAAAGGCTCTGGAACTCCAGAACATGGTTAGGGTTCTGCTGAAACCAAAAAGAGTGTCGATTCATCAATGCACTCAAGTGTTGGGAAAGATGGTGGCGGCCTACGAGGCCATTCCGTTTGGCAGGTTCCATGCAAGAACTTTTCAGTGGGACCTACTGAGCAAGTGGTCAGGGTCCCATCTCCAAATGCATCAGATGATAAGCCTGTCCCCCAGGGCCAGGATTTCTCTCCTGTGGTGGCTCCAGAGTGCTCACCTTCTAGAGGGTCGCAGGTTTGGAATTCAAGATTGGGTTCTCGTGACCACGGACGCGAGCCTTCGGGGTTGGGTAGCAGTCACACAGGGAAAAAACTTTCAGGGAATATGGTCAAGCCAGGAGGCTTGTCTGCACATAAACGTGCTGGAATTAAGGGCCATATACAACGGCCTGAGACAGACGGAGCATCTCCTTCGCAACCTACCCGTTCTGATCCAGTCAGATATCACAGCCGTGGCGTATGTAAACCACCAGGGCAGAACAAGGAGCAGAGCAGCAATGGCGGAGGCCACCAGGATTCTTCGCTGGGCGGAAAATCATGTAAGCGCTCTGTCCGCGATATTCATTCCGGGAGTGGACAACTGGGAAGCAGACTTCATCAGCAGAAACGATCTCCATCCAGGAGAGTGGGGACTTCATCAAGAGGTCTTTGCAGAAGTGACAAGTTGTTGGGGACTCCCTCAAATAGATATGATGGCGTCACGCCTCAACAAGAAGCTTCGGACATATTGTTCCAGGGCAAGGGACCCTCAGGCAATAGCAGTGGACGCGTTAGTAACACCGTGGGTGTATCAAGTGGTCTATGTGTTCCCTCCGCTTCCGCTCATCTCAGAAATATTGAGAATCATAAGAAGAACAAAATTTCAGACGATACTCATTGTCCCAGATTGGCCTCAAAGGGCCTGGTATCCAGATCTTCAGGAAATGATCACAGAAGATCCTTGGCCGCTTCCTCTCAGAGAGGACCTGTTATAACAGGGACCGTGTGTGTTCCATGACTTACCGTGATTACGTTTGACGGCATGGCGGTTGAACACCAGATCCTAGCTAGGAAAGGTATTCCAGGGGAAGTCATCCCTACTCTACTTAAAGCTGCACTATCACCGTATATGGAGGAAGTATGTGTCTTGGTGTGAATCCAAGAATGCTCCTACGGAAGAATTCCAGCTGGGTAGTTTTCTCCATTTTCTACAGACAGGAGTGGATATGGGCCTAAAGTTAGGTTCCATTAAGGTGCAGATTTCGGCCTTATAAATATTCTTTCAGAAGGAATTGGCCTCTCTTCCAGAAGTACAGACTTTTGTGAAAGGAGTACTGCACATCCAGCCTCCTTTTGTGCCCCCAGTGGCACCTGAACATGGTGTTGCAGTTCCTTAAATCACATTGGTTTGAACCACTTCCAACTGTTGAGTTAAAATTTCTCACGTGGAAAGTGGTCATGTTATTGGCCTTGGCATCTGCAAGGCGGGTGTCAGAATTGGCGGCCTTGTCCCACAAGAGCCCCTATCTGATTTTCCATGTGGATAGAGCGGACTTGAGAACTCGTCCACAATTTCTACCTAAGGTGGTTTCGTCGTTTCACATGAACCTACCTATTGTAGTGCCGGCGGCTACGGATGTCTTGGAGGAGTCAAAGTACCTTGATGTAGTCAGGGTTTTAAAAATCTATGTAGCCAGAACGGCTCGTATTAGGAAAACAGAGGCTCTGTTTGTCCTATATGCGGCCAACAAGGTTGGCGCTCCTGCTTCCAAGCAGACTATTGCACGCTAGATCTGTAACACGATTCAGCAGGCTCATTCTACGGCAGGATTGCCGTTACCAAAATCGGTGGAGGCCCATTCCACTAGGAAGGTGGGCTCTTCTTCTTGGGCGGCTGCCCGAGGTGTCTCGGCATTACAGCTTTGCCGAGCAGCTACTTGGTCGGGTTCAAACACTTTTGCAAAATTCTATAAGTTTGATACCCTGGCTGATGAGGACCTCCTGTTTGCTCAATCGGTGCTGCAGAGTCATCCGCACTCTCCCGCCCGGTCTGGAGCTTTGGTATAAACACCATGGTCCTTACAGAGTCCCCAGCATCCTCTAGGACGTAAGAGAAAGTAAGATTTTAAACCTACCGGTAAATCTTTTTCTCCTAGTCCGTAGAGGATGCTGGGCGCCCGTCCCAGTGCGGAATAAATCTGCAGTACTTGTACATAGTTACTGAAGTAATTACACGAGAGTTGTGTACGGTTGAGATCAGACTGTTGCTGATTTCTGTTGTTCATGCGGTTAACTGGTTTAGTTATATACCATGTTATACGGTGTGTTTGTGGTGTGAGCTGGTATGTGTCTCACCCTTATATAACTGAGGTCTGGAGGAGGGGCATAGAGGGAGGAGCCAGCTCACGCCCATTAAAAGGTCTTTAGAGTGCCCATGTCTCCTGCTGAGCCCGTCTATACCCCATGGTCCTTACGGAGTCCCCAGCATCCTCTACGGACTAGGAGAAAAAGATTTACCGGTAGGTTTAAAATCTTATTTTTATTTGTGTGCTACACACATAAGCATATATTGAAGAACAGCAACACCATCTTTTTATTTTCAAGTTTTGCAAATTCTGCTCCATTTGTATACTTATTGAAACAAATCTTTACACAATTCCTTAAAGTAAGGTATGTAAATAGCAGCAAAGAAACAATAATATGTAATGTTTGTGAAGTGGTCAATCAAAAAAACACTATTTTTTTTTTTTTTTTAAATAAAAATGTTACTCCCCCGTCACTAACCTCCCCCCCGCCGCCGGGTCGCCCGTATCCGCCGTCGGGCAGCTCGGCAGCGGATCGTTAAATGTGTAGGGCCCTTTATGGGCATTAGTCAATGTTTGAAGAAAAACACTATGGTGTCTTTAAGATAATAATTGCTAAATTACCACAAGATCATTTGACCAATTAAGTGATGATTGAATTGATTTACAATTGTTGAGTAGTTTCTTTAATTTGGGTGCAGGAAAGTAGGTTGTGCAATTTTTAAGGGAAAAACACTGCTGTTAGCAAAAAATGCAACATCAGAAACATGTACGCAAAAATTGCGATTATTAGGATGGTTTTCGCAATATTTGCACATTTCACAAGGCCACCTTCTTTTTGTTAAATTAAATTAGTGTTGCCGTTTTTCCGTTTGGGCGTGCTTTCACAATTTTACTTTTGCTCGCAATTTTTGCTAATTTATAATTTTTGCAATCCTTACTGAATTTGCCCCAAAGTTTGGGAACAACTGCACTACATGAAAACATTACCGTGTTCTGTAGTAGACAACTGACCACGTTTTTTAGTTATAAAAGCTCTAATAACGTGTAACCGCCTTCAACAGGCATCACAAGGGTGGGTGCGGGCCGCACCCGGGTGTCACCCTTCCAGAAGGCACTAGTCTCCAGGCAGCCCAGCATCTCCAGGGACGCTGGGCATGCCCTTAGAGTGAGGTAGTAGGGGGGCTTCCCGCTAGGCCATACCCTTGTAGTGATGTCAGCAAGGACTCTTGCGAGGCCAGGCCCCTTTTGTGAGGCCACACCCCCTTTTCAGTCGCACAAGGGTGGTACTATTGGCCGCATCGGGTGTCACCACCTATATACAGTGCAGGCTGCCATTTTGGAGACTGAACCTTGAGAATGCGGCCTATCCGTTCACTACACATTAGAGAATTGATCTGCTGAATATTGCTTTACTCCACAAAATGGCCGCCTCCAGTATATGTGGGTGATGTGTACACGGATATTATAATGACATATATAATAACATAATATTTTTCAGTTCTATCTTCGTTAATCACTTCCATTTATAGCTGCAATGGTTGGAACTTGTTTAGATTAGCAGTGAAAGGTGTGGAAAAGTTGCCCATGGCAACCAATCAACATTGAATTAACATTTATCATTTGCATACTATAAAATTATACAGAGCAGCTGATTGGTTGCCATGGGTAACTTCTCTACTGGCTCACTTCTCCATTCCCTGCTTACTATTATTTCCTCCTTGGGCTCCAAGTTACAGCTCGGTGTCTCTGGTACAGACTGATTTGTGTTTTGCTGCATTTGAGGTGAAAATAAGATGCAAATTGAAGATAGATTTGCTACGCTACACCGTTTGGCGCGGATCACTCGCGCTGGGCGTCACGCGCCGTACGGCGTATTAAGGCTTGGTGTATGAGGATACAGCCGTTTGCAAACACAAAGACAGAATAATATCTGCATACACCTGAAGGCCCCACCTTTCACAGTATACATACACTATATATTTGGGGCCCCCATAGGTGGTAGAGGTGTACAGTTAATGTTACCGCTGACTTATCTAGAGTTGCGCTAATTGGGTAAAGGCATCAACGAGAAGAAATTATATAAACTGTATTTATTGTGCCAGTTACAGAAAGCGTTTGCTGAAAAAGATCTCGGTTCAAGACAAAGCAGATTGAAAAAAAATAAGAATTTACTCACCGGTAATTCTATTTCTCGTAGTCCGTAGTGGATGCTGGGAACTCCGAAAGGACCATGGGGAATAGCGGGCTCCGAAGGAGGCTGGGCACTCTAGAAAGATTTAGGACTACCTGGTGTGCACTGGCTCCTCCCACTATGACCCTCCTCCAAGCCTCAGTTAGGACACTGTGCCCGGACGAGCGTACACAATAAGGAAGGATTTTGAATCCCGGGTAAGACTCATACCAGCCACACCAATCACACCGTACAACTCGTGATATGAATCCCAGTTAACAGTATGAAACAACTGAGCCTCTCAACAGATGGCTCAACAATAACCCGATTTAGTTAACAATAACTATGTACAAGTATTGCAGATAAACCGCACTTGGGATGGGCGCCCAGCATCCACTACGGACTACGAGAAATAGAATTACCGGTGAGTAAATTCTTATTTTCTCTGACGTCCTAGTGGATGCTGGGAACTCCGAAAGGACCATGGGGATTATACCAAAGCTCCCAAACGGGCGGGAGAGTGCGGATGACTCTGCAGCACCGAATGAGAGAACTCCAGGTCCTCCTCAGCCAGGGTATCAAATTTGTAGAATTTTGCAAACGTGTTTGCCCCTGACCAAGTAGCTGCTCGGCAAAGTTGTAAAGCCGAGACCCCTCGGGCAGCCGCCCAAGATGAGCCCACCTTCCTAGTGGAATGGGCATTTACAGATTTTGGCTGTGGCAGGCCTGCCACAAAATGAGCAAGCCGAGTTGTACTACAAATCCAGCGAGCAATAGTCTGCTTAGAAGCAGGAGCACCCAGCTTGTTGGGTGCATACAGGATAAACAGCGAGTCAGATTTTCTGACTCCAGCCGTCCTGGAAACATATATTTTCAGGGCCCTGACAACGTCTAGCAACTTGGAGTCCTCCAAGTCCCTAGTAGCCGCAGGCACCACAATAGGCTGGTTCAGGTGAAACGCTGACACCACCTTAGGGAGAAATTGGGGACGAGTCCTCAATTCTGCCCTATCCATATGGAAAATCAGATAAGGGCTTTTACATGATAAAGCCGCCAATTCTGACACACGCCTGGCTGAAGCCAAAGCCAATAACATGACCACTTTCCACGTGAGATATTTCAGATCCACGGTTTTTAGTGGCTCAAACCAATGTGATTTTAAGAAACTCAACATCACGTTGAGATCCCAAGGTGCCACAGGAGGCACAAATGGGGGCTGAATATGCAGCACTCCTTTCACAAATGTCTGAACTTCAGGTACTGAAGCTAGTTCTTTTTGAAAGAAAATCGACAGAGCCGAGATCTGTACTTTAATGGAGCCTAGTTTTAGGCCCATATTAACTCCTGCTTGCAGGAAATGCAGAAATCGACCTAGTTGAAATTCCTCTGTTGGGGCCATTTCGGCCTCACACCATGCAACATACTTCCGCCATATGCGGTGATAATGATTTGCTGTAACCTCTTTCCTAGCTTTAATAAGCGTAGGAATGACTTCCTCCGGAATGCCCTTTTCCTTCAGGATCCGGCGTTCAACCGCCATGCCGTCAAACGCAGCCGCGGTAAGTCTTGGAACAGACAGGGCCCCTGCTGTAGCAGGTCTTTTCTGAGCGGCAGAGACCACGGGTCCTCTGAGATCATCTCTTGAAGTTCCGGGTACCACGCTCTTCTTGGCCAATCCGGAACCACGAGAATTGTGTTTACACCTCGCTTTCTTATTATTCTCAATACCTTTGGTATGAGAGGAAGAGGAGGGAACACATAAACCGACCGGTACACCCACGTTGTCACTAGAGCGTCCACAGCTATCGCCTGAGGGTCTCTTGACCTGGCGCAATACCTCTCTAGTTTTTTGTTTAGGCGGGACGCCATCATGTCCACCTGTGGACGACCCCACTGATTTACAATCATTTGGAAGACTTCTGGATGAAGTCCCCACTCTCCCGGGTGGAGGTCGTGCCTGCTGAGAAAGTCTGCTTCCCAGTTGTCCACTCCCGGGATGAACACTGCTGACAGTGCTAGTACATGATTTTCCGCCCATCGGAGAATCCTTGTGGCTTCTGCCATTGCCATCCTGCTTCTTGTGCCGCCCTGTCGATTCACATGGGCGACTGCCGTGATGTTGTCTGACTGGATCAGCACCGGCTGGTGTAGGAGCAGGGATTTTGCTTGACTTAGGGCATTGTAAATGGCCCTTAGTTCCAGAATATTTATGTGAAGGGAAGTCTCCTGACTTGACCATAGTCCTTGGAAGTTTCTTCCCTTTGTGACTGCCCCCCAGCCTCGTAGGCTGGCATCCGTGGTCACCAGGACCCAGTCCTGTATGCCGAATCTGCGGCCCTCCAAAAGATGAGCACTCTGCAGCCACCACAGAAGAGACACCCTGGTTCTTGGGGACAGGGTTATCAAGCGATGCATCTGAAGATGCGATCCGGACCACTTGTCCAACAGGTCCCACTGAAAAATCCTGGCATGGAACCTGCCGAATGGAATTGCTTCGTAAGAAGCTACCATCTTTCCCAGGACCCGCGTGCAGTGATGCACCGATACCTGTTTTGGTTTTAGGAGGTCTCTGACTAGAGAAGACAACTCCCTGGCTTTCTCCTCCGGGAGAAACACTTTTTTCTGGACTGTGTCCAGAATCATTCCCAGGAACATTAGACGTGTCGTCGGGACCAGCTGTGACTTTGGGATATTCAGAATCCAGCCGTGCTGGCGCAGCACTTCCTGAGATAGTGCTACTCCCACTAACAACTGTTCCTTGGATCGTGCCTTTATTAGGAGATTGTTAATTAAAACTCCCTTTTTTCGAAGGAGTATCATCATTTCCGCCATAACCTTGGTAAATACCCTCGGTGCCGTGGAGAGTCCAAACGGCAGCGTCTGGAATTGGTAATGGCAATCCTGTACCACAAATCTGAGGTACTCCTGGTGAGGATGGTAAATGGGGACATGCAGGTAAGCATCCTTGATGTCCAGGGATACCATGTAATCCCCCTCCTCCAGGCTTGCAATAACCGCCCTGAGCGATTCCATCTTGAACTTGAATTTTTTTATGTATGTGTTCAAGGATTTCAAATTTAAAATGGGTCTCACCGAACCGTCCGGTTTCGGCACCACAAATAGTGTGGAATAGTAACCCCGGCCTTGTTGAAGTAGGGGTACCTTGATTATCACCTGCTGAGAATACAGCTTGTGAATCGCTGCTAGCACCGCCTCCCTGTCTGAGGGAGCAATCGGCAAGGCAGATTTTAGGAACCGGTGGGGTGGAGCCGCCTCGAATTCCAGCTTGTACCCCTGAGATACTATTTGAAGGATCCAGGGATCCACCTGTGAGCGAGCCCACTGATCGCTGAAATTCATGAGGCGGGCCCCCACCGTACCTGGCTCCGCCTGTGGAGCCCCACCGTCATGCGGCGGACTTGGAAGAGGAAGCGGGGGAGGACTTTTGCTCCTGGGAACCTGCTGTTTGTTGCAGCCTTTTTCCCCTACCTCTGCCTCTAGAGAGAAAAGACCCTCCTTTTCCCCGCTTGTTTTTCTGGGTCCGAAAGGACTGAACCTGATAAAATGGCGCCTTCTTAGGCTGTGAGGGGACATGGGGTAAAAATGCTGACTTCCCAGACGTTGCTGTGGAAACTAGGTCGGAGAGACCATCCCCAAATAATTCCTCCCCCTTATAAGGCAAAACTTCCATGTGCCTTTTGGAATCTGCATCTCCAGTCCACTGGCGAGTCCATAAGCATCTCCTAGCAGAGATGGACAATGCACTTATTTTAGATGCCAGCCGGCAGACTTCCCTCTGTGCATCTCTCATATATAAGACTGAGTCTTTGATATGGTCAATTGTTAGCAGGATCGTGTCTCTGTCTAGTGTGTCAATATTTTCTGACAGTTTATCCGACCACGCAGCGGCAGCACTGCACATCCATGCTGACGCAATAGCTGGTCTAAGTATAATGCCTGAGTGTGTATATACAGACTTCAGGATCGCCTCCTGCTTTCTATCAGCAGGTTCCTTAAGGGCGGCCGTATCCTGAGACGGTAGTGCCACCTTTTTAGACAAACGTGTGAGCGCTTTATCCACCCTAGGAGGTGTTTCCCAACGTAACCTATCCTCTGGCGGGAAAGGGAACGCCATTAGTACCTTCTTAGGAATTACCAATTTCTTATCAGGGGAAGCCCACGCTTCTTCACACACTTCATTTAATTCATCTGACGGGGGAAAAACTACAGGTAGTTTTTTCTCCCCAAACATAATACCCTTTTTTTGTGGTACCTGGATGTAAATCAGAGATATTTAACACCTCTTTCATTGCCTCAATCATGCAGTGAATGGCCTTAATGGGCATTAAATTTGACTCATCGTCGTCGACACTGGTGTCAGTATCCGTGTCGACATCTACTTGTGCCATCTGAGATAGCGGGCGTTTCAGAGCCCCTGATGACTTTTGAGACACCTGGACAGGCACGAGCTGAGAACTCGGCTGTCCAGCAGTCGGCATGTCGTCAAATTTCTTATGTAATGAGTCTATACGTGCACTCATTTCTTTCCATAAGCACATCCACTCAGGTGTCTGCCCCCCAGGGGGTGACATCCCTTCTAAAGGCATCTGCTCCGCCTCATTATCCTCATCAAACATGTCGACACAGCCGTACCGACACACTCCACACACATAGGGAATGCTCTATATAGAGGACAGGACCCACAAAAGCCCTTTGGGGGGACAGAGTGAGAGTATGCCAGCACACACCAGAGCGCTATATAAGGCAGGGACTAACTGAGTTATGTCCCTTATAGCTGCTTTTTAATATAACTATATACTGCGCCAAATTAAATGCCCCCCCTCTCTCTTTTTTACCCTTTTCTGTAGAGTAGTCTGCAGGGGAGAGCCAGGGAGCTTCCTTCCAGCGGAACTGTGAGGGAAAATGGCACCCAGTGTGCTGAGGGAGATAGCTCCGCCCCTTTTCCGCTGCCTATTCTCCCGCTTTTTTATGGAATCTGGCAGGGGTATTATTTACCTCATATATAGCCCCTGGGGCTATATATTGAGGTATTTTTGCCAGCCAAGGTGTTTTTATTGCTGCCTCAGGGCGCCCCCCCCCCCCAGCGCCCTGCACCCTCAGTGACCGGAGTGTGAAGTGTGAGAGGAGCAATGGCGCACAGCTGCAGTGCTGTGCGCTACCTTGGGTCTTCATGCCGCCGATTTTCTGGACCATCTTCTTGCTTCTGGCTCTGTAAGGGGGACGGCGGCGCGGCTCCGGGACCGAACATCAAGGCTGGGCCTGCGGTCGATCCCTCTGGAGCTAATGGTGTCCAGTAGCCTAAGAAGCCCAATCCGGCTGCAAGCAGGCGAGTTCGCTTCTTCTCCCCTTAGTCCCTCGCTGCAGTGAGCCTGTTGCCAGCAGGTCTCACTGAAAATAATAAACCTAAGACTATCTTTCTTCTAAGAGCTCAGGAGAGCCCGTAGTGTGCATCCAACCTCGGCCGGGCACAAAATCTAACTGAGGCGTGGAGGAGGGTCATAGTGGGAGGAGCCAGTGCACACCAGGTAGTCCTAAATCTTTCTAGAGTGCCCAGCCTCCTTCGGAGCCCGCTATTCCCCATGGTCCTTTCGGAGTTCCCAGCATCCACTAGGACGTTAGAGAAAATCTTTAAAAAAATTAGCAAAAGCGCGAGATGCGGGTCACAAAGCTGCAAAACGCGCCCGGTCATAGATGGGTTAATGCCGCAGACTGTGTTGCAGGCCGCAGTGACACAACAGGTGCCGTCTTAGAAAGTGACACAAGCTGCTGCTGCTACGTTACTGTGTATAATTAAAGATTATGCTGCCTCATGTAATACTACCCCCCGTGACGGGGCCAGGCACGCCCCCCGCCATTCAGCCGGAATACGCTCTCCTGTAAATACTACTGTTGTCAAGCATTAGTCAGGAGCCTAAGACGGGATAAGCATCACGTATCCAGATATATCCTACAGTAAAGAGCGCGGTGGGGGAAAGGGCATTACGCTGTGAGCTATAATCCAACCATGAATAGTACAGACACATGTAATGAGCATGCTGATAATTATAGTGCTTGCGGCTCAGCGTTAGTCTTCCCCCATTCACCCCTGTACAGAAATATCTGGAGCGTGGGATCTCGCAGTCGTCAGTGATAACACAGGAGGCTATTTGCAGGCATTACCTCAGGGACCGGCTCTGCAGCGGATTGCCCTCAGCTGCCAGGCTCTTACTGGTGACCTATGGGCCCGGGCGCTGCCGTCACAGGCGTGCAGGGATTGGCAGTGTGGAGAGACGCCTGACGCCATTCTTATTTATAACATAGCAGTCACAATTAAATAACACCCATCAACATTATTATTTTAAATGTATATTAGATAAATAAATACTTAGGAGTAAATTTACTAACGCTTCTAAAACAGAGAATTAGTGATGTTGCCCATAGCAACCAATGCTACTTAGGATTATCCTGGGCGGAATAGATGAGATGACACAAAATGGGTGGATGTAGCGTCCTAATGTTAGGGGTAGGGTCCCAGAATTAACATCAAGTCCATTTATTTTTCATCCCATCCATGAGCGTACCAGGTGAGGCGGCCATCTTGGGCATGCTACAAAGGTTACACTGCGGGAGATCAGCCATACCAGGACCCGAGGCGTATGTGGGGAGACGGACGTGTGTAGTAATACGGTGTACTGTGTAT